>NW_026889445.1:0-128311 GCF_032173495.1 Musca vetustissima
GTTTCATGCTCTCTTCATATGACTGGTGGCGTTTAGTTCCAACGTGGGGAACTCCCACACCCTGAGATCAAGAGTCTCATACCGACTGAGATAGCCGGGCAATAAACATGTTTTGTTTGTTATTAATCAGGTACTGCGGATTTGTAGACAATAATTTCTCTGTATAATCATTAATATAATTACAATATAGGTTTAAAAAAATGGACATTCACGACATACATTTTCTTAATCTATATTGCACTTAAATTAAAATATCACAGAGTTTATTGCGTGTTGTTGGTATAATCGTTAGGTGTTGTATAATGGTAGACAATAATCTTTAGGTATAATAAATATAATTACAATATAGGTCAAGAAAAATGGACGCACACGACATTCAATTTCTTAATCTATATTGCACTTAGTTTATTATATCACAGATTTTATTGCAATTCTTCTAGGCTTTAATATCCTTAGCATGAAAATGGCCAAGAGATTTTCCTTGGAGAGTTTCCAACTCATACATATTGTTTCCTATGGGTTTCACCACCCTGCATTTCAAGAATTTCTTGCAGAATTTTGCATTTATATTATTCTTGAAGTCTGACAATATGTGATTTCTTCGGTAAACTTCTTGTCCTGGTTGAAAGATTATATTTCGTGATCGGTAATTGTATCTTTTTGCACTGGATTGGTATGCCTCATGTAGATTGTTCTTAATTTTCTGTCTCAGTAATTCGAATTTATCGGCTTTATTTAAGGAAACTATCTGGTGGTCTGATAAAGATCTCAATTTCTTGGCTAATCTGTAGTCTGTTCCGTTAGTGAACATATTGTAGCCGAATAGCGCGAAGAATGGGTTTACGCCAGTAGCGGAGTGCACCGATGTTCGTAACGCTTGCTCAATTTCAGACAGGTACAGATCCCAGTCCCTGTGGTCATTTTCGACATATGTCCTTATTGCCGCTAAAACAGACTGGTTCACACGTTCGGACGCATTCGCTTGGGGTGAATAGTAAGCTGTCTTTAGGTGTGTTATTTTATAGTTGTTTATCATTTCCTCGAACAGCTTTGAGACAAACTGTTTTCCATTGTCGCTATGGATTATTTCAGGAACTCCAAATGTATGGAATACCTGATTCTCTAGAAATTTGACCACATTTGTAGCAGTGGCTTCCTTCATTGCGTGTAGGAACGTAAACTTGGTGAAGTGATCCATCACGATAAATATATAAGTGTTACCTCTTTTGGATCTTGGATATTTACCCAGGAAATCAATGTACAGTTTTTGAAACGGCCTTTCAGTCACGACTTCATTTCCAATCGGCGGTCGCATGATTCGATTTGACGGTTTCGTCTCTTTGCATACTTGACAATTGCTGATGTATTGCCTGACTTGGGATGCCATTTTCGGCCAATAATAAAATATTTTTAATCTATTGATAGTTTTATTTAATCCTTCGTGGACTGCATTGGAATAATTATGGGCCTTCTCAATTAGTGCATATGTAATTTCTTGTGGTATCCACAGTTTCCATTCGGTTTCCATGGTGTCTTGATCGAAACATTTAATCCTTATGTAGATTTTCTGGTTGTCTATTTTCAAATCAGGAAGTCTTTCTTTGTTTTCTGTTATGGTGTTTCTTAATTCTACATACTCCTCGCTTTCAAATGCGGTAGTTTCGAAGTCGAGTAATTCTTCATCTGTTATTTCTTCCACTATCACATCCGCGTCAATGGGCATCCGCGATAGGGTATCAGCCACTATATTTTCGGAACCTTTCCGGTGCTGGATTGAAAAGTCGAAGGCTTGGAGCTGCAGTGACCATCTAGCGAGTCTACCACTCAGGTCCTTTAGGGACATAAGCCACTTAAGGCTAGCATGATCCGTGATGATGGTAAATTTCATTAGTTCCACATATGGCCTAAACCTTTTTACCGCAAGTACCGCCGCCAAACACTCCTTTTCGGTAACCGAATAATTTCTTTGGCCGGAATTAAGTTTCTGGGAATAGAATGCGATGGGATATTCGCCATCGTCATCATCCTTTTGAAATAATACGGCTCCGATTCCATATTCGGAAGCGTCGCATTGTATAAAGAATTCCCGTCGGAAATCCGGATGTCGGAGAACCGGTGCCGTTGTTAGGGCCTTTTTTAATGTTTTAAAAGATTCTTCCGCTTGTGGTGTTATGCTAAACTTCTGGGCTTTCTTCAATGTATCCGTAAGTGGCGCAGAGATACTAGCAAAATCCTGGATGAAGCGTCGGTACCATCCAGCGGTACCCAAAAAGCTTCTTACCTCTCTAGGAGTTTTCGGTATAGGTATTTTTATGATCGCACTGACTTTTTCCGGGTCAGTCTTTAGAGTTCCGTTTCCGATTATGAAACCCAGATATTTCAACTCGCGGAAGCAAAATCGTGACTTTTTGAGTCCAATGGTCAGGTTGGCTTTTTGTAGGCATTCCGCTACTTCATTTAACAGTCGCATATGCGTATCAAATTCATCAGATATTATGAGGAGGTCATCCAGATAAATAAATACATTGGATTTCAGTCTGCCAGGGATCACGCGGTCCATCAATCGACAGAGTCGTTGTGCTGCGTTGCATAGACCAAACGGCATTACTCGGAATTGGTACAGTGGTCGACCTGGTACAGTGAAGGCTGTATATGGTTTGGCTTCATCCTCCAGCTCTATTTGCCAAAACGCGTACTTCAGGTCGACACTGCTGATGTAATGCGTTTGATCTATGCGGCTCAGAATCCCATCAATATTTTGTAGGGGATATGCGTCCTTGATAGTCAGTGCGTTCAGTTTTCGAGCATCCAGACAGAATCGGTTTTTACCGGGTTTTCGTACTACGGTGGTTCTATTGCTCCAAGGCGAATCGCTTTCTTCAATTACGTTTAATGCGAGCATATTGTCTATTTCCTTATACACGATTTCCTGTACGGCGGGGGATAAAGGATAGTGTCTGTCTTTGACAGGATTTGCACCTTCTACTAGTTTGATGGCGTGTTTTTCCAGCTTAGTGCACCCCAACCCATGCTTTTCAAACGTTCGGAACTTTTCTATTACTTCCGATAGCTTCTTCTCCTGGTCCTCATTTAGTACATGCATATTATTCACTTCATTCTTTGCCGCTCCGTGGATGTTTCTTTGGAGATCAATATTAATTTCTGCAACTGGAAATAATTCCGGTGCTATTTCAAATTTCTTCCAGAAGTCAATGCCCAGATACAGTTCCTGTTCTAGGTCAGGACACAGGAATAATTGCATCTGGCATATTTTATCCTGGTATTCAACATTTACTTCAATAGTACCTAAGATACGGTGACGTTGACCAGAGGCTGTAGTGACGTTTGAGATATAGGGCTTTATTTCAATTCCCAGTTCTTCCACTAGTTCTCGACACTTCTTCCCTAATAAACTCACTGTTGCACCTGAATCCAATAATCCTCTTACATCCCTACCGTATATTTTTATATTGGCGTATGGCCTTAAATCATTTATGTTTTCGCATCTTACAATTGCTTCAGACACTGATCGTTTAATTTCCTTATTTTGTTTTTGTTTCTGTCTTAGTTTATCTATTTTTACTTTGTTTTTCATTGAGTGTTTTAATTTCTTTATTGTATTTTGGTTTAGTTCCATGTTAGGACTTTCAGTTTCGTTTTGGAATATCCTGGCTTTTGTTTGTTCATAATTTTTTGCTCTAACTTCTAATGGCAGATAATGCCTAATTTTCGCAAAGTTTTGTTCTTGGTTGTTTACATTTGCGGATTCTGTTGGGGTTTCGGGTCGGCGGGTTGATCGGTCGAACGGTGGTTCCCCGCGGCAACCCCGTTCTTCCTCGAGTTTCCCGCTCGGCAATTTGAACATTTAGGTGTAATGGTGTTTTGCTTTCCGCATTTGAAACAAAAAAAATTTCTTTGCACAGAAGGGCAATCCCTAAATCCGTGTCCAGGGGCTTGACAATTCCAGCATACTAATTGCATATTAATAGCTGAAATGTCTACAACTTCCTCCTGTTCATTAAAATTTTCATAATTTTCCACCTCATCTTCCTGTATGGCATTGACGCGAACTTGTCTGTTAATTCCTGGATTAGGTATGGGTATAGGTTCCCTACGAAAGAATGTCTTCTCTACTTCTATACATTCTATTCTCAGTTGTTCTAAGGATGAAACTTGCATCGAATAAACAATACTGGAGATGTTCTTCCTCAAATTTTTCTTTGCCAGGGAGATCATTTCATATTCAGATACTGGTCTTTCAAGCTTGGACCTCATAGAATTCAGGTCATGGAAAAATGAATTGATTGATTCTCCCGGCATTTGTTTACGCTCTAACAAATCCCTCATTTCTTCGAAGCAAGTTCGTTTGGTCTTGAATCTTTCGCATAAGGCATGTTTTAGTGCATCCCATGTGGAAATATTATGGTTCATTTGCTCTAGCCAGAACCACTCGTTGGCGGGTCCTGAAACTAGAACATGGAACTCGTTGAGGATATCTTCCCATGCTAAATTATATAACTTTTGGAAGTGTTCCAACCTATATATGAAATCTTCGACTGTTAGACTATTGGGTCTGCCAGAAAAATTTAGCCCGAAGCGTTCTAACTTTATCCCTTGGCAATTATGGCTGCTTAAAATGGATGGAGTTACAGTGTGGCTTCGACTGAAACTGGGGTTATTCTCTCTTCTTGGCGGTGGCGAAGAATGTCTAACGTTTTGGGCAGAGCTTGGCTGAGGAGTTGGGTCTTGCCCATTCACCGACAATCTACCTATAGTCTCATTCAGTCTGTCGATGACTGTATATACCTTTTCCATCTCTTTTTTAACTGTGTCCTGCACAAGGGACTGTAAATTTGCTTGTGCATGGTTTAGGCTATCTTGTACCAGACTCCTCACAAGTTGGTCGACTTCTGCCGGACGAGTTGGTTGAAAATTCGGTTGGTTAGCTATATTTGCCGAAGCACTGGTACTGGGATTGGGGTTATTAATAGAACCTGATAAATCCCGCACTACCGGATCTAAATTAGCCCTTGAGCTTTGCATTTTTGTCTCCGATTGTTTTTTCTTGTTTTTGGGTTTTGGTGATGAAATTGAGGTCCTGCTTAAGTCGAACACTAAAGACCTATTTCGTTTCCTTCGTTTCTTGCCAGCAGTAGCTTCACTCATTGAATCTCAATAAACAGTTTAGAAGTTATATTTTTATTCTATTTATTTTTTGTTTAATTTTTTGAATTTTTTTTTTTTTTCTTTTTTTTTTTTTTTTTTTTTTTTTTTTTTTTTTGTTTTTTTAATGTTTATAAAAATGATATTCAAGATTAAGGAAAAAAATAAAAAAGGAATAAATAGCAGTGGATAAATAATAGCTACAAATTAACTAAATTGACGTACAAAAAGGTTTTAATTATAATTAGAATATTAGAATTTATAGGTTAGATAAATAAATTAATTGGTATACTTATAATAGAATATTAGAATTTTTAGGTTAGATAAATAAATTAATTGGTATACTTTATTTAGATTCTAATGACTACAAAGTTAGTTTAAAAATTAATACGTAAAACAACAACTTAATTTAAATACACAATTTTTTTTTTCCAAACACAATAACAAATACGAGAGCTTACTAAGAGTATTTTCAGTTGTTCGTGGCTGAAGTGCGTGGGATGTTGCTTTATACAAAGAACATTAATTTTAACATAAAGTGGCCTAATTCGGCTGTCATGGTATATTGATTAGGTTGGACTTTACGAACATTGAACATATATATATTTTTTTTTTTGGTTTAGTACCATGGCATTTTCCTGGCGTCATAGCCGAAAAAAGATCTCATGAATGGATTAGAGTTTACAACACAGTCTGTGCCCAACATTGTCACAGCAGATATTGCAACTAATCCTGTACTAACCTAAATCTATTGTCATTACTTTTAAAAAAATATAAACACAGAAACATACTAACACAGGTCATACAAACAATACAATCTTTGTTACAATTAACGAACAAGAGCTATTGCACCAGACCCTATTAAAATGGAATGAAATATCCTAATTTTTCTACTACCTATACTAAATATTGCACGATTATCACAGTTTAGTTTCTAAAAAGTGGATACAATATCCGATAGATTTTAGAAAAATGCGATATTTCATTTTAATCTATTTCACCCTATAGTATATTGCACAGTGCTTCGATGGTATTGCACATATTTAATTTTTTTCTAATGTCTGGAAGACATTAATGCTTTTCCTTGGGCGCCATATTGTTACATTCTGCCTATTGCGGCGTAATGGTGGGGTTCCACACTAGCTCAGGTGGGAGCGTTTTTTATTCAGGGGGGATTTTTAACCCTGCCACCATTAACCCTAGGGAATGAACACTTTAAGGAACTTTGGATCAACACAAAACAAAGACGAATACAAACACAACATAAAACCATGACACAGGAGCTTGATGGAATCTGCTCCTCCACTTCGCCCACCCATCCTTGACCCTTTTGATCCTAAATTTAAATTGCAATATAAAGGGCCCCGTACACCACTTACACTTACTCACTTACAACATACTCTTAGTTTTGGCTCTCACACAAAGGAAATTAACACAACATATTTAAAATTTAAATTCTAACATAAAAACAATTTATTGAGCTGGTCATTTTCCTTAATAATAGAACAACAAAACTTGAAACATTAACAACTATCAAATTTCTTAAAATTGCGAGTCATTCACTCGGATTACCCTCTTATTACTCCAAAATTACTGCCAATTTAGGCCATTAAAAAAAACATTAATACCTGCCTAAATGAGCTCTTTTAGGTGGTTTGGGACATTACTTTCCGTCCACAAACAATTTATAAATTCCAAAACCAAATTTCAAGGTAATTTGGGGCAACCCTACACTCCAATATATATGAAAGACAAGTAATTAATGTTCCTTACAAAAATTATTTAAAACATTTAGACAATACCACTTAACCTAGGTTATAACATATACACGATTAAACTATTTATTATATATATTTGTTAATTTTAAATCAACTTGTTTTCTTTTGTTGTTTTTCTTTTAATTTATATCAATTTTGTGCCTTTTTAAATTATATTTTTAATTAATTGAATTTTGTTCTTCTTTTTCTTTTTTTTAGATTTCAATAAAGTGGTGCTTTGAACTTTTCTTCAGGCAATAGTAAGTATAAGCCTTATTCTATTTTACCTGGACTTAGCCAATATTTTACATCAACATTTATTTCCTCTTTCAGGAGCACTTATCACATTTCTTTCGGGGTAAGGCAGAACCCGAGACTTTCTTGGCGGTGTAGTTGGCGGTTTTGTGGTGTGGCCGAAAATCGTTATTATGGCTGTTAGCCTGGCCAATATTTGCTGTTGTGCTGCTGTGGCCAATAAAAATGAACTGACCCCTCCGTATCGTCTGCCGGGGAGGCCAGTTGACGCCTTTGAATATTTTTATGTTGGCGATATCTACAACCATAAAAGAACAAAACACAAAAACTCATAAATCTACAGAATTACACACCACACAAAGACTTCACACTTACACTGCGTTTCTAACGCCCACGACAAAATTTTAAAAATAATATAGGCGAATTTCAGCCTTTAATAAATTTAGTTTATTAACCAAAAAAGGATTTTTGTTGTAATTTTCGAAAATAATTTAAGACAACTGTTAACTGTTTTCGAGTGCACCACTGGGGAAATGAAGGAGAATTTTTCTTTTTGGAGCTTTTTATACTCCTGTAAGGACGCCGAATTTTCCCTCCTTACCAGGTTTTTCCTGATTTCCCTGACATTTACCAATTTTCCTTTGTCGATCTAGCCAGCCCTTAAACATATCGCAGGGTTGTATTTTCGATTAGCTCATTTCTTTGCTAATCGACTTCAATACAACCCTGCCAGTGGCGGCAATTCTAAATAACCCTGGGTTAGAACATTTCCGCTTCATTTTTTGGACGTGGGTTGAACTGGAGATTTGTTTGCGGAGTTTTGCATGGCATTTTTTTTTTAATAAAAATTCCACACGCAACATCTTTTCTGATAACGTTGGACATGTCTCTATAGATTTTGCAGATCCTTCCTGACACCTTATGATTGCTAGAAAGATTCTCTCTCAAGCAACCTAACAGGTATCATAACAAAAACATATTGCCATGCTGATGTAGAATTTTCGACACCTCAGGTGTCATGTGAAGGCACCATGTTGCCGTTCTCAAGGCTGCATTCGGACAGGTCCAAATAAATCTCTCTTGCTTAGCATTATTATTCGCGGACCGCTCTGGTACCGCATAGCTGTCCACAGGCTGACCTATGGCTTTATAAGACATGGTTCCTTTATATGTTGGCAAGCGACAAATGTGACCCCAACAATTTTGGGATAGATAGTGGTCGGAATTGTATGCTTGTCGAACTGTACATTCAATAGTATTTTCATCTCCGTAAAATATGGTGTATAATATGGCCCATGATTTTGTAGTGCAAATTTTTATGTTCTTCGATTGAAGAAAGTTGTTAGATAGTCATACAACCTTACACATATGACCTCAACGAAAGATCCAGACGCTATGATCGGATCTCCACGTACGACTGTTATCCACACATACAATTGATTATTAAACGTTTCAAACGAAGCCGTAAGATGAAGCTTTTTCGATGACTTCATACTCTCAAAGGGGGTAACCCCTTTCATGCGAACATTGCACATCGTAATATTTCTTCCAAACTTAAATTAATTTCGAATATGGAAAATATCGACAACTTCTTTTTTGACTTAACTCAAAAATTACGACAATTTTTAAAACTTTCTAAAATATATATGAAACGAATTTTATAAACTTTATAAATCTGGTACAATGTAAACATACTATTATAGTATGTTTACATTGTACTGGATTTCGTGGTTATAAATCCTCACAGATTGGTTGACCTTAATATGTATATCAGTCAGACCTTAATATTTATGTCAGGCATAAACAGAGAGCCTTACGCTCTTTTACACACATATTACACCCAAAGAAAGCGCCCGTGCTGGAGATTGCCTGATGTGGATTTTTATATAAACTTAAAATGTACGATTTTTGATTTATGACGTTTTCCTACTCCTAAGATGTTTTATAATAATAATGCGATATATCGGTCCACATTTTGTTACAGTTCCCATACTTATTCCAAATCCATTTTCTTGCAGCAAATTTAATGACCCTTGTGAATTTTTATTTTCTATAACAAAAATCTTGTTTTTGTAAAATGTTTAGTTGCTGTCATCAATGCATATACAATAATATCGTATACATATCCTACTACTGACCTACCATTTCATACACATTCCACTGAGGGTTGTTTTCTTGATACCTTATATCATCTACCATTGGTTTGTTGTACTGTGTAAATCTACACATCATTGTCCAACGTGTGTTGGATTACTTCTCGCTGTTTAGTATGATTCTCATTCACTTACCGATACATGCTGCATAATTAGTTCATCAATTGCTGACCAAAGCATACTTACCTGGCGTAGGGGTTACCGTGATCATGAAGGCGGTTCCCCCGGAGCGAGGCTTGGCCATTGCACTTTCGGCTGAGTTGACCTCCGCGATTATTCCTAATGTGAATAACTCGTGCGTGTAATTTTTGGTAGCCGGGAATGGCGTACGCGCCGTCCCGACGTCAATTAAATACATTTCAATTAATTTGTCAGTTTAGGATATTCTTCGTAGATTGACAAATTTACTTTTCTGTGCGACTTTTTTGGAAGGAACGACTTTTTGTGGAACTATTTTAAAATTCCCAGCGGTAACACTGATCCTAAGCATTGCGGTCTGTGTCTCACTTTTAGATCGAATAATCTCCTTTAGATATTTTCGCGACATAAAGAAGCCATCATATTTTCCCGCGTACAGTCAGGGTTATCGTTGTGCGACTAAAGTTGCAATTTGCAACCTTTTTGGTGTCCTGTAACTCTGTTTGCAACTTTTTAAGCGTTTTTCAAGTGAACGATTTTTTGTGCAACTTTTTAAAAATTCCCTGCGGTAACACTGCGTACAGTGTTGAAGTCGGAGCAAACACTTTTTTATTTTTTCTTAATGTAAAAATTACGAAGTCTTTATTATACCGGTAGTAGTTTTCATAGTACCTGTCTATAAAAACTTAGAAAGTAATTGATAAATAATAC
Organism: Musca vetustissima; assembly: GCF_032173495.1. NCBI lineage: Eukaryota > Metazoa > Arthropoda > Insecta > Diptera > Muscidae > Musca > Musca vetustissima. Next base: position 10,178 of record NW_026889445.1, read on the forward strand.
AATGGAAGTAAAATTAACAACTATATTTTGGTGTCCTCTAAATATTCCCTGCTGCCACTATTATTGTCAACATCAACTAATTTCGCAAAGTTCACCGTTACTTTTGGTTATATAATGGATCTGCTCCACAACCTGTACACTCTTATATTATTATTTATATAGAGTTTAATCACTTCTTGTGTACGGGTACAGACCAGAGAATGACATCCATTCAACGCAACTAGTAGTACACCGGCTAACGCAATAGAAAAATCATTCATATTCACCAACGCAAATTCTCCTAAGCATAACATAAACACAAAAGTAAGTCAAATACAAATGAATCCCACCGGACTACAATTGTTTCTACAAACAACGCAAATGATCGTTAATAGCAGAGTTTGCACTACCGAGTGTGTGGAGAGCGCAGGTTGAAATAAATCAACCACCAAATGAATAACGTGTTAGAGTCTAAACGCAACCATAGAGTCTAGAGTCAGCGACAGTCGTTTGCCGTGTGTTTATATTGGCAACGGGAAATCGCGACGGCTGACGTTCGCGTCTAGCGGCATGACGCTAGAATAGATTTTATTCATTTTTGCTCAGCGTCATACTCAAAATTTCTCTCTTGCTCTCAATTGAGTTGCCATATTTTAGGTAAAAATCAACAGTGCTACCAAATTTCAATGAGAATTTATATCAAAACATATGGCAGTGCTGTTGAAAAAACAAATATTTTCAATGATTGTGGATGTTTTTTAACGAATTAATAATAAAATGGAAGAAAAATATTTTTTTTCGATAATTTCATCCAAGTTCCTTGACATTATTGTTTATTAAATAATAAATTGATTTTGTTTTGCACAACGTAAAATTTTCTGTCAGAAAATGAAAACAAATAATTGACATTTTGTGCCTCTAACGCTAACTCTTTCGTTTGGTTTTCACGCCGGCGAAAAAGTATGACGCTGACTCGTGACTCTCTGGTTGCGTTTAGACTCTTATACGACCAAATGACTTATTGTGTGAAAGAGTAAAATACAAAACTGGTGTTGAGAATAACATTGAGAGTAACATTAAGAGTAATTTTCTATACACAGGGGTTGGCTTGCGGTATATTATTTTTGACTTGCGTTTTGCATAAAATAAAATAACGCAACAACAATTAATGGTAAATTAAAAATTAATAGTGCAAAAACGTTTTTTTAAACAAAAAATGAATTCATTTTTTATTATAAAAAAATTATAATATTGCTACATATAAAATAGTCAGTATAGTTATAAGGGGAAATAAAAAATTTATTTAAGAATTAAAAGAATAATTCGTGTTGTATGAGAAATTTTAAAATATTATGTATAACATAACAGAAATAAAAATAAATTAGAAACTGGATTGTCGTAGTTCATTCTAAAATTAACTGATCATAAAAACAAACTTCACTCATAGAGTAGTACTGTTATGATGCGGTGCACCGCATTGATTCGATTGACGTTGTTTCTTTTGCGTTGTTTGCATTGTTTATGTTCCCCCGCACTCACATGCATAAAAACACTCTGAACGAAGCCGGCGATAGCAGAGAGTGTTTATACGAAGATATGATGTGAATGGAAAACAATCGGTAAAGTGAGAGTCAACAATGGCAGTATTTTCACGAATGACCGAGTGTTGACTGTGCTATACCGCATCATTTGTAGTTGCGTTAAGTATTACTATCGCTTTATTTTATGCATAACGCAAGTCAAAAAAAAGCTACCGCATGTCCATCTCTGGTACAGACCAAACATTTCCTTTCAAAAAATGTACTACATATCTAACCAAAAACAAATTACTATGCTGGGTTAATAATTACAACAGCCTAAAAATATGCTATATATTGCAAATGTCACACTTCACACAGAGCATGCTAGACATCAGAAATGCAACGCCACAAATAAACAAAACAAATCAAAAACATTGAAATTAATTTGTATTCGTTCTCCAGGTATCGACGTTAAATGGTATTAATTTTCATCACAATAGGGCACACACAAAATATATTTTTTACGGAATTAACAGATCGAATTTATTAATTTATGTCGGGACGGCGCGTACGCCATTCCCGGCTACCAAAAATTACACGCACGAGTTATTCACATTAGGAATAATCGCGGAGGTCAACTCAGCCGAAAGTGCAATGGCCAAGCCTCACTCCGGGGGAACCGCCTTCATGATCACGGTAACCCCTACGCCAGGTAAGTATGCTTTCCTACGCTCAGACTGAACTAATTACGAAGCATGCATCCGCAAGTGAATGAGAATCATTTGTAAGTAATGAGAATGCTGGCAGTGCATTTTTACAATGAAATACACATTTTTATAGTAGAGGAAATCATTGGCGCGGAATTATTAGGTAGTCCACAAAAAAAGAAAAACAACCCTCAATGGATATTTTGTGCAGTGGTGGCATACTCCATTACACACAATACAATCTACTACAGTGTTGGGCAAAACTAAATTGAAAGCAAGTGTGTGCAAGTGTAACTGAGAATTCGCCATTAAAAACGACTGACGTAAAGAGAAAGAAAGAGAAAATGTGTTTACCCATCGACCTTCAGTTACGGTAGCGTATATGGGTAAGCATGCCTGATCTACTACCACCATAGTGTAGGGGTATATGAAATCAGGGTCAGTCAGAGAGGTGTTTTTTACACTCTTTTTCACACAAAATATTATCAAAGACAGTATGTATTATGTTATATTGGCTAGGAAATATCTAACAACTGATCAATATTGGCTCAAGTATTGGGACAGCACCTATCAGAAAAAATCCACCCATATTTGGAGATTTGAAATATAGGCAAATGAAGCTAAAAATGCAGATATTAATAATTTCTAGTAGAACGATTTACTACGCAAGAAGACTCCAAATGGGAAAATGGGAATGGGAAGTTACTGGCAATTGGGTTGAAAAACTCAGGAACCCTCCGATTATATTTGTGCTATATTTAAAGTGCACCGATATTAATGGACCAAAAAATACTGTCAATTCATTCGCAAAATACCGGATATAGTTGATACCGATATGTATCATATCTGGTAGGGAAATTTGCTGCGCAATGATAATCCAAAATAGGCAGTGACATCCAATTCCATTTAATTACGTGTCTAAACTTCGGAGGTACCCCTATATTAAGGTTATACCTAAAAGTAGACCGATGTTGATATTTATACCCTTCACCACACTGTGGTACAGGGTATTATGTCTTTGTGCATATGTTTGTAACAGGCAAAAATAATCGAGATAGAACCATGGTACCTTTTGAGAAGATGCATAGAATCACTTTCTAAGTCGATTTATGCATGTCCGTCTGTCCGTCTGTCTGTCCATGTTAAATTGTAAACAAAGTACAGGTCGCATTTATGATCCGAATTGGATGAAATTTGGCACAGCTCATTTGTTTGGCCCAAGGACGAACCCTATTGAAATTGGGAAAAATCGGTTCAGATTTAGATATAGCTCCCATATATATATTTAACCGATTTAATGTAAACGGTCGCTATACAGTAAAAACTCGCTAATCCGGATAATTGATTGCAGACCCCAATCCGGATTACCGAGATTTCCGGATTATCGAGTTTTATTAATTGGTTTAAATTTATATTAATTTGGTGATAATTTAATTATTTTTATGCTTTTATTAAAAATGAAAATTATTCATTTCAAAAATATGAACTTTGAATATAATAGGTACTATTTTCAATAAAATTTGCAACGATTTTTTTATTAAAATAAAAAGTAACGTATCTTTACAATCCGGATTTTTGAGTCAAATAGGTCAATCAATCCGGATTATAGGATACGCAATGGGTTGTGAAATGCAGTCCGGATTACCGAATAATCCGGATTGTCGAGGTTCGGATTATCAAGTTTATACTGTATATCCTTCGATTTGCACGAAATTTGGTACAGCCTAATCATTTAGGTCTAGAATGATGTCTGCCAAGTTTCCTGAAAATCGGTCCAGATTTAGATATATAGCTCCCATATATAGTTTAGTCCGATTTCATGTAAATGGTGCCCCAAAGTCCCTATATATCTTTCGATTTGCACGAAATTAGGCATAGCGTATTGAATTAAGCCTAGAGTGACGTCTGCCAAGTTTCGAGAAAATCGGTCCAGATTTAGATATAGCTCCCATATATAGTTTCGTCCGATTACATGTAAATGGTGCACCAAAGTTCCTATATATCCTTCGATATGCACGAAATTTGGCATAACGTACCGAATTGAGCCTAGAATGATGTCTGCCAAGTTTCGAGAAAATCGGTCCAGATTTATATATAGCTCCCATATATAGTTTCGTCCGATTTCATGTAAATGGTGCCCCAAAGTCCCTATATATCTTTCGATTTGCACGAAATTTGGCATAACGTACTGAATTGAGCCTAGAATGATGTCTGTAAAGTTTCGTGAAAATCGGTCAAGATTTAGATATAGCTCCCATATATAGTTTCGTCCGATTTCATGTAAATTGTGCACCAAAGTTCCTATATAGCCTTCGATTTGCATGAAATTTGGCATAACGTACTGAATTGAGCCTAGAGTGATGTCTGCCAAGTTTCGAGAAAATTGGTCCAGATTTAGATATAGCTCCCTTTTATTATAGATTGATTTTAAGTAATTGACGAACCAAGGAACCAATAGGCTGATACAAACAAAACGTTCTAAAATTAGTATAACCTAACCTGTGACAAGTTTGTTTGAAATCGCTTAATATTTGGATAGAGCTTCCATATATATTTTCGCCCGATTTCAAGTAAATTGGGCATCAAACTCCTCATGTTAGTCAGATTGACATCCAATTTTGCACAACGTACAATATTGAGCATAGAATTACGTAGTTGCGTTTTCTAGAAGTACAGACATAGCCCAACGGATGACCTATTGATATTTGTTTGAAGTCGATTTACATTGTAACAAACGAATGACATGTTTATGGATAGATCTAGGTAGATTCGCATTTAGATAAATATCATATATTTTATTTCATCCAATTTCATGTTAATAGTCCTGTTTAATATACCCCGGCCCCGTCCGACTTTACTACTTTCCTTACTGGTTTTGTAAGGAGATTTGCTACGCATTGAGAAACCAGAATATTAATATTAGGTTGGGGAAAAATAAATCCACTATTTTTATATGAACTATAGGACTTTATTTAACATACTTCCGCATTCGAGAGTCCTATCCGTTCAAAGTTGTGCAAAGCCATGTCTGCGTTTGGCATTCCTGCAAAATTAATACGTCTATGCAGGATAACTTTAACTGGTACAATGTCAACAGTTAAAGTAGGAAAGGACCTCTCGGCGCCCTTCAATACCAAACAAGGATTCAGACGAGGTGACAATTTGTCGTGTGACCTGTTCAACAGTCTGCTGGAAAAGGTCATACGAGATGCAAATGTGAACAGAAATGGCACTCTGTACACCAAACAGCATATGTTACTCGCCTACGCCGACGACATCGACATAATGGGTCGAACATTGCGAGCGGTATTAGCCACATATGAACGAATTTAGAAGGATCTGCCAAAGAGGGGCACAGTCCCACTTTAGCAGTGCCGCTGATATTACCCGTGCTTTTATATAAATCTGAAGCATGGATACTTGCGTAAGCAGATGAGGCAGCTCTTGGGGTGTTTGAGAGAAAAATTCTACGGAAGATCTATGAGCCGATCTATGGTCGAATGAACCATGAGCTATACTATCTATTCTCAGACATTGACAAAGTCAATGTTGCAGCGACTACTTTGGTTAAACCATCTTGTGAGCCAAGTGATGGTTCACGCAGAAGGGGAAGGCCACGAATCCGATGGAAAAATCAAGTAGAAGACAACATCTCGTAAAATGGTGTTTCAAATTGGATATAATGCGAACAAGACCGACGCGCCTGGAAATCGTTTTTAAGGAACAACCGTTGTCATAAGCCAGCTAAGTAAGTAGGTAGGATCGAAAACGGCTGTAAAATTGTTTAAAAGTTGAATTATACAAATTATTTTAAACACGTTCTGAAGAGCTATGGCCACTTATTACAAATGTGAAATCAGATTTTGAAAATCAAATAAAATGAATCCGAAATGGCGGATCAAATATAAGTATTTAAAATCAGAATAGCATGACATCTTTTTTTATGTCTTATGGTCCCCAAATTATGAAATAATTGGAGGTCCGTTTATGTGGTGCCTAACCCGAAATCTAAGTCATTTTGGTTGAAAAGTGCGGAAAAATCTCAAAAAAATATATTTGAGCTACACCGAATAATGGAGCAAAATTGATCATTTTTGTTAAGAATGTGTGCTACACAATGCGAACTTAAAATACTAAATAAAAGCTAATTTGGTTGAAGTTGAGACTAAAATCATCCAATTTTATCACCAGGATGTTATTTTAGTAAAGGAAAATTTTAATTTTTTTTATTAATGGATGCCTGACCCATAGTGACCTGTTACAAACTATTCTTTATATACACTTGATCCAAGGATAAATCTCACTCCTATTTTTAAAAAAATCATAAATATGTGTAAAATTTCTAAAACATCTAACCAATTTATTCATAACAAGATCTGCAAAATACTGCTTTAACCAACAGCTGCGTCCTCGGATGATATTTTATTTTTCCAATCACATCTGCCACAACGAAAAATTGCTGTCCAAACATACCAGTATATTACGATTCGCCAAATCGCTCGCAAATTTTTTGGGTTACAACCACTAACACCACCACAATTAAAGACCAATGAGAATAATAAAATCTTGTTTTATTAGAATCTGAAGGTCTTGTAACCAAAAAAAAATTGACCAAATTCAAATACTTGAATTGCGAAGTTATTGCGGCTGCTGCAATAGAATGACAGACAAACCCATTTTTTTCAAAATTTTTGTTCATTACAAGCTGGTGGCTATAAAGATTTTATTTGGCACTGTAGACGGGCACTGTGCATTGCCGAGGTCATTAACTTGCCGCCAGTTGTAGTTTTTTCTCCAAAAAAACTAGTTGTTGTTATTTAAGTTTAGAAACATTATTAGCGACATTATTCTACCAAATTTAAGGTTAGGTTGTATTGAATACCAGTTAAGATGAGGTGTTTTATATGTTGGTTTTAAAAAAAATGCTTCTTCTCTCATTTATAAATGCAGTTAGACATTTTTGGTGAGTCGTAATTGCTGTTCGGTATAAATATTCGATTTGTTTGATTATTTTATTTGATTTCAGACAATCTCATTGATGGATGAGGTATTTGAAAGAAAATGCATTTTCACATGGAAACAATTCCTGACGACTTGACTAAATACACTTTTTATGACAATCAGATATTTTTACTGTAAAACACTGAGCATCCTTATGCGAAAATATACTATACTCATAAAGCCAGTAAGGAAAGTAGTAAAGTCGGACTGGGCCGACTATATGATACCCTTCACTACTTTATGTATATTCTACATATGTATCCTAACAGACGTCGCGTTTTTGATATATACCAATATCTGAACAGATTTCAGGGAAACTTGCCAGAGACTAATTTATATTATTTCGGTTCGTTGTGTCAATCGTCCTAGCTATGTATATTTTCACGAAGCTTAGCACACATCATTCTAGACTAAATCCAGTAACCTGTACTAAAAATCGTGCAAATCGAAAGATATATAGGGATTTCGGTGCACCAATTAAATAAAATCGGACGAAAATATATATGGGACCTATATCTAAATCTGAACCGATTTTCACGAAACTAAACACATTCTAGACTCAATTCAGTACGCTATGCCAAATTTCCAGCAAATCGGAAGATATATAGGGACTTTGGTGCACCATTTCCATAAAATCAGACGAAACTATATAAGGGAGCTATATCTAAATCTGGACCAATTTTCACGAAACTCAACAAACATCATTGTAGATTGAATTGAGTACGCTATGCCAAATTTCGTGCAAATCGAAACATATATAGGGACACCAATTACCTTAAATCGGATATATGTATTTGTGGGAGCTATATCTAAATCTGAGCCGATTTTCACGAAACATTGCACATATCATTTTAGACTTAATTCAGTATGATATGCCAAATATCGTGCAAATCCAAGGATATATAGGGACTTTGGTGCACCATTTACATAAAATCGGTCGAAACTATATATGGGAGCTATATCTAAATCTAAACCGATTTTCACGAAACTTGGCACACATCATTCTGCACCTTATTCAGGTCTCTATACCAAATTTCAAGCAAATCGAAAGATATAGAGGGACTTTGGTGCCCTATTTACCTTAAATCGGATGAAAATATACATGAGAGCTATATCTAAATCTGAATCGATTTTTCCCAATTTCAATAGGGTTCGTCCTTGGGCCGAATAAGTGACTTGTGCCAAATTTCATTCAAATCGGTTCTTAAATGCGACCTGTACTTTGTTCACAAAAATACATGGACGGACGGAGAGACGGACATGCGTAAATCGACTCAGAAAGTGATTATATGCATATTCTCAAAAGGAACCATGTGTCTATCTCGTTTCCTTTTGCCTGTTACAAACATATGCACAAAGACATAATACCCTATACCACGGTGTGGTGAAGGGTATAAAAAAACATTTAGCGAGTAAATTGAAATTACAGGGTGCGATGAAAAAACTGCAACCAACTTCAGACTGCTGTCATTTCCAAGCCACTCGTCCGAGAGCTGTTAAAAATATTCGAAAAGTAAAGAAGCGACATGATCGAAACTCGCGTCGCAGTGACCGAAAAATGGCGCGTGAGCTGAACATATCGCAATATTCCATTCGGCAAATATTGATAAATGAGCTCGGAGTAAAGCCATTAATATTCCTAAAAGTGCAAGAATTTACACCGCAACAGAAAGAAAATAGACTCAAAAGAGCTAAAGAGTTGCTTCGCTTGGCCGAAAGTGGTGAAATGCCGAATTTGGTTTTTTTCCGATTAGAAAAAATTCGTTGTCCAAGCATTTTGTAAACAAACAAAATGATCGTGTTTACTTGCCAAAGAGGTCAGCTTAAAATGTGCACCTTCGGTTGGCCACCGGAACTCAAGCGCCGGCCATGGTGATAGTGTGGGCCGCCATAACAGCCGATGGTCGCTTTCCGCTCGTATTAATCGACCTTTGTGGAGAGTGTATTAAAGTCGTGGGCACGCAAACATTTTGGCCGCAGACCTTGGACATTCCAACAGGTTTCAGCACCAGCGCACTTAGCACGCGCCACCCAAGAATGGTTACAAAATGTGGTTCCTCGCTTTATTGTTTTTTGAATCGCTCTTGGTCTTACCCTGTTTAAATCATGATTCACGATTCGAAGTCGGATTCTTGTTTCGGAAGACCTAACCTGAGCGACATTTTTGCAAAATATTTGTATATAAATAACTCGCATCTTTTTTTTTAATTTGTTTCAGCAAAAAACTAAGGACAAAAAGGACACAAGATAAATCGAACTAATAGGACGAAGCGTTTTATAAACAATTACAAACTTATAAATATTTACTTTTTATACCCTCCATCATGAGGTGGACTTTAAAAATACCGGTAATCATTCAGGACCTTCATAAATGGCGGGATATGCCATGGTAAATTTTAGGAGGATTTAGGTAGGAATATTTGAAATCCAATGAAAACCACATTAGAGCCAATTCGGTTAAAAGCGTGTATAAACGTTGGTAGGGTGGTTAAGGGACCAAAAACGAGACCAAGGTGCACACACTTTACGATATTACTTCAGGATGTTTGGTATTGCTGATGGGGTATATTGGTCTACGTTTCGGAATAGCTCCCATATAACGATACCGTCGCATTTTCGGAATTTTGATGGTTGTAGACGCGTTTCACTACCGAAATGGCTGTAATTTGGCATTGGGGTTTCTAGGAGGGAGAAAAATATTTTTATTTTTTTTTATTTTAGGTCTATGTTTTGATATAGTCTAAGGTAGCACCCATACAAAGGTTCCGCCTCAGTGATACTAATATAATAGTAAAGGGATTGACTGATTCAATGACTGACATAACGATTCATCAACGCCCAGACGAAAGGTGAGGGTCACTCTTCGTCCAAAGGTGTTAGATAAGGCTGGGTTTTTGGAAATTCGTACTAAAACGGTACGAAGAGTACTAAAAAGTACTAAATGTGGTAACAATTTTGTTTGGCGAACCGATAGAGCTAAAACTCTTAAATTTGGAATGAGGTTCACTGATAGAGTGTAGAATAGATGTACATAATAAACAATTTTTTGGACATTCGAACTATAAGTATCCGAAAAGTACTAAAATGTACTAAATTAGGTACAATTTCGTAGCATTAGAATGGATAGAGCTCAAACATTAATTTTGAATGCGAATTAAGGTTAAGAAGTAGTGCCGATATAGGGTGGTGGATTTGGAAGTGTGTACTCATATAGTCGAAAAGTTCTAAACAGTACTAAATTTTATACAATTTGAAGGATATTTGGTTTATTATCCCAAAGCCCAAATTTGCGCAAAAATTACACAATCCAGAGCTTTATGTTATCTGTTGACAATAATTTATATAAAAAATAAAATTTTTAGTCGATTTTGCATCAATCCAAAATCGATTTTGAACAGGTTTGCCAAAATCGAAACACCGAAAATCGACTTTTTAGTCAAAGTACAAAATCCTAATGCCATGTTCCGACGGGCATTCGAACAACGTAGTTCGCTCTCAGAATTACGTACATGAATTAACCCGTTCATACAACACTATTCTTAATTCATGTCATCAGAGTTTTTTATTTCAAACTTTTTGTTTCTATTTTTACACCAAAATTGTAACATATTTGCGTGAATGATATATGGATCTAAATAGAAAAAATAATTCTCTTTCTCCTGACTATAGTATGAACCCATATCTATTTACTTTTAATTCATGTTTTCCATTTTTTCTGAAAGTATTGTTGTTTTGAGTATATTTTCATTTTTTTCAATTCAAATGTCACATAAAAAAATTGGAGAATTTTTTGTTTGGGTTTCCCCACATTGGTTTCTCGTTTTGTACGCTAATTAGAACCAAAGGGAAAGAAATACATATTACATTATGTAAATTACAAAATTTACTTCCTTCTGCATATATAAAAACTCGAAAATTTTTTACTTTTCATTCATCATTTTTAATTTTACTGAAAAAGTTTGAAAATTTTACAAATATTTTCATGCAGTCAAAATTAATTTATTTTCGATAAATACTCTCAATTGTTAGGGATGGGACAAATTTCTTGGTTATTCGGAGAGTGATTCAAATTGAACAACGTACAAAAGTCGGTGTTCGCTCAGACAATTTTGTATGGGGAACTAAGTAATTACTTCATAATTATGGGTCGAACAACGAATGAGAGAGCGAACGACGCCCGTCTGTACATGGCATAAGAGTTTAAAAATTTACTTTTTGATCAGAAGCGCTCGACTACGTATCTCTATCTTAGTTTCTGTTTCCATATAAAGGTCCCGGGCCGAAGTGATTGCAATATTGCACATATTTTTGATTCTTAATTTGGTACTTATTTTTTTCTGAGCATAAATAACCTAATAACAATCAATGCCCCGATCAATTAAAGGAATTTTGAATGTCCACCACGTGGTGGAGTTTATAAAAGGGGTCAATGAAGAATAAAATATTTAATCACTTTCCGAATTTTTTAGGTTCGATATTTTTTATAATATAAAATATGTAAGTAGTCAATACAAATTTTAAAAACAATTAAAAACACCCATATTTGACAATTGAGGTACATATAGGAAAATCTCTGCTGTGACTCACTGTACAGAACCGAATGTTGCCATAAAAACAAGCTAAGCATCTGTAGAATATTTTCCTCACATTAAGTTCATACAATTCGAATTGAAAATCACACTACACGTCGCAAACATTTAATGCTCGTTAAAGCGAACGCTGACATTAAGTCGACGTCTAGTAGCTCACTAATGAGTCGTTATCACAATGTGAACATTAAAAACCGGGAATAACACAGCGCCGATAGCAGACAAGCAAGCAAAAGGAACAACAACAACATCAACACACAACCAACCCACTTTAGTCAACCACCGCCAACCATTCTATTAATAGCAGCGCATGGTAGATATGCACACACACACGTACACATTTTGTGTGTGCGACTACCATAGGTGCCCATCAGTATACTTTAAAGTAGCTGCCTACTCACACGCATTGTTATGCTCTTTCAGTCAGTCGTTGTTTGACAGGCAACGAATGAACACATGCTGGGGTGCGCGCACGACGTCGTGTCCGCAGAACTAGAAAATCAACGAAATAACACTTAGGGATAAAAGTGTTTCAGTATATTTGGATTTTTATTTTATTATTCAAAATGCGTTTTGTATGTTTAAAAATTTTTAAAAACAACAGAACAATTGCTATTTTTTTAAAAGAATTAAATATTTGATAATTATCGTAGTATTTAATATTAATATTTATTATTACAATATGATTATCTCGATATATTCTACTTTATAATCTTTATTATATTTTTGTGACATATACAATGTGTAATTCATATAAAAAAAATTTTAATAATGATTTTAATTTATATAATAACAAAAATTAAATTCTTCAATAATTTTTCCGACCACCAAAATGTACACACAATTTTGTTCGGTACTGTTCTGTTTTCTCTCACACATACTAACGCATTTTAATTTTGGGCACCTATGGCGACTACCCAATGTTTTGCCCGGCATTAGCGTGCTACTGACTCAACCTCACTAGTAGCTAGCTATCTGGCTTTGTATTATTAACATTCAGTGTATTTTCATGTGATTTCGTTGTGTGTTTCTTCTCCAATAATTCTCATTCACGTTCGTTCCGACATCGCTAAAGATGTTCAGTCTGAGCGGAGAAAAGCATACTTACCTGGCGTAGGGGTTACCGTGATCATGAAGGCGGTTCCCCCGGAGCGAGGCTTGGCCATTGCACTTTCGGCTGAGTTGACCTCCGCGATTATTCCTAATGTGAATAACTCGTGCGTGTAATTTTTGGTAGCCGGGAATGGCGTACGCGCCGTCCCGACATAAACTGATAAATTTCAGACTTTTGTAATATAGAACGACATGAAAAAAGCTTATATCGGTTCAGTTCCTTGGGTTTTTTGTAGAAAGTAAATGTTATTTGCGGGACATTCTCAAATAAGGGTATGTAGAACTCATATTTAGTGTTGTCTGGCCTTTTTCAGGTATTTTAAAGGTCCATGGCAAATTTTCCCACCCACTGTGTAAATGTTAATTGGAATTCAGGTTTTTGTAGGTGGTTTCGACATAGGTACCAGCAGGGCTGCCATATTTGCCGATTTATCGGCATTTTGACGATTTTTCACTCTAAAAATGGAAAATGCCGATTTTCCGATTTTTGCCTCAGAATTGCCGATATTTCAACAATCGACACAAATTGCCTAACTTTTTAATTTAATACGGCGTTACCATACAAACATATAAAATTGGCAGCTTTAAATCATTATAACTATCGGCGACTCGCCTCAGCCGTTTTCAATGGCATAGATATCTGCATTTTTTGTCAGCATTGTACTCTGTCTAGTTTACATTTTACATCGAATAAGGAAAATCTTTAGACTCCAAGTTTAGGGAGTTTTAATATCAAAATTGATAATGAATTACTAAAAATGTGTAATAAAAATATGTACTAGTTTGTAAGTTATTTTTATGACCTTATTACCTGTGTTATACGTAAATCTGAAAGATCTCACTAGTGTACATAATAATTACTATATTTTAGAAAAATCTACATTTTTTATAGAAAAATGAACCTTTTATGTTATTTTTTATACAGAATTGAATTTGTTATCTTTTTTTAATGTAATAAACAATATTGATTTGTTATAAACCAAAAACATATGAATTTATTTATAAATTATATGCTGCCGATTTTTTGCCGTTTTTTAAAAATGCAAATGCCGATTATGCCGATTTTTTTCTGAAAAATTTACGATTTTTCATGAAATTTAACTGGCAGCACTGGGTACCAGTTTCGTTATATTGAAGGACTTATCCCAATTTTCTCAGTGGTAAAAATCCCAAACTTAACAATAAAGGTCCCGATTTATTACAGAATATTGTAAATAGGATTTGGGATAGCTCCCATATAACAGTTCGGCAGTTCGGGTTACCCCTAACCAAAGAGGCTGTGATTTGGCATTTCGTTTTTTTGGAAGGCTGGCCTAAATTAATGCCGAAAATTATCTACATAGGTCCATATTTTTTACATTACCCCTACATAAAGGTTCCGTCCCATTTTGGGCATTTTTAGAGTTTCTCCAAATTTTCCGAAAGAAAGGACTGTAAATTGACACTGGGCTTCTTGAAAGTTAAGTAACATCTTTGCAGAAAATGTTTTATATATGTAGGTCCATGTTTTGTTATAGTCTGCACATGACAATACCGACCCATTTTTGAGTTTTTTAAGGTCTTGTCCAGATTTCTCCACCGAAGTTGGAAAATATTGTAATTTTGAATTCCGGGTACTCGAAATGGAATACTTTTCATATACAGTGAGCAGCAAAAGTCATGGTACCCCATAAAAAATCAAAAAATATTCAGTAATTCCTCAAAAAGTAATTCACAAAATTTCAAATATATATTTTAATTTCATGTATTCAATCCTATACTACAACAAATTAAAGTAATATTTCATTTTTTTATTAAAACAAAATATAAAACAAAATAGACATAGTGAAAAGTCCATATTTTTGCATACCATAAGTCTTGGTACCCCTGGAGAAAAATAATGAATTATTTAATATTACTTAGTTTTTACAATTAAATTGACTTAACTAATATTTGGTAGGATATCCCTTGAGTTTTAAAACTTCATTCAATCGTTCAGGCATTGAGTATACAAGTTTTTTAGTGTAGTCGGACTATATTTTACCCCATTCTGTCAAAAGTATTTCTTTGAGTTGGGCCTTACTGGAAATTGTATGATTTCGGATTCGTTTATCTAGATGATCCCATAGGTGCTCAATCGGATTTAAATCGGGGCTTTGTGGAGGTGTTATCAGCATGTTTGGTGTATTGTATACGATCCAATTCTTAACGTCAATAGCAGTGTGTTTTGGATCATTGTCCTGTTGGAAGTAGTAATTTTCACGAATGTTGAGTTTTTCAGCACTTTGATTCAAATTTTGTTTCAAAATATTCATGTAAACAGTTTTATTCATTATTTCCTCAATGAATACCAAATTGCCAACACCAGTTGCTGACATGTATCCCCATACTATTACTCCAACCCCTCCGTGCTTTACTGTTTCCCGAGTATTCTTTGGATTAAGCTCTTCGCCTTTTTTCCGCCACACCAAAGAGCGTCCATCCGACCCAAATATGTTAAATTTCGATTCGTTGGAGAAATTAACTTTTTACCCGAACTCATTTGCCTTGTTTTTATAATCATTTGCAAAATCGACACGCTTCTTTCTGTTTGTTTTTTTAACAAGTGTTTTTTTGCGGGCAGTGCGAGCATTGAATCTACACTTCTTGGTGCACCTACGTACCGTGTCTGCTGAAACTGCTTTCCCAAATGATTCTTTTAAGTCTGCAGCGATTTTAGGAGAGCTGGTAAATGGATCCTTTTTTAAAAAAACATTCAATTGTTCGTTCTTCTCTGATGTTGAGCTTCCTGGGACGGCCTGATCGCGGTTTATTTGTTGTAAAAAGGTTTATGTGTTGTAAAAGAGAATTTGACAAAACTCCAAATAGTTGCCACCTATTTGGCTAAATGATCATATCCCATCTCTGACCAGGGGTACCATGACCTATGCTGTGCAAAAATTTGGAGTTGACACGATCTCGATTCTTTTTATGGTTTGTTGGAACAAATAAATTAAATATTACTTTCCATTGTTGTAGTATAGGAGTGAATACATAAAATAAAAAAAATAGTTTTAAATTTTGTAAATTTTTTTTGTGTAATTACTGAATACTTTTTTATTTGTATGGGGTACCATGACTTTTGCTGCTCACTGTAGGTCAATATTTTGACATAACCCTCAAATGGAAGTCCCATCTCATATTCCGTATTTTGAAGTCTCGGTCGTAAATTCCCATCGAAGTGAATATGTTCTTTAGAGGTCCATCTTTTGATATAGCAGACATATGAAGGACCCGGCGTATTTACGGGTATTTTGAAGGTATAGTCCGCAATTTACTACATATGTATATAAGTGGATGTCATTTAGTATTCCGGGATGATCGTTGTAGAACATTTTTGATTTAGAAAAAATTCTGGCATACCCACCATATTAAGGTCCGAACCATTTTCGGTATTTTGAAGGTCTTGACCATCCATCAAAGTGGATGTAATTAGGCATTTAGGGTTTTTGGAGGATGAAAAACACAGTTGCCAAAAATAATCCGACCTCATTTTCTGCATTTTTAAGGTCTTGCAAGCAATTTCCCATCGAAGTTGCTGAAATTTGGGATTCTGGGTTCCAAGACGTTGAAAACATCGTTGCGTTTACGGTCCGTAATTTCCCACCGTAGAGACTGAAATTTGTCATTGCATATTGATATAGTCCATGATTTGGCATTTTGAAAGTCTTGGCCGTAATTTCTCACCGAAGCGGATGAATTTGGCATTAAGGATTTATGAAGGGTGAACACCTCATTTAAGAAAATGTTCGATATAGGGAGGTCATGTTTTGGTGTAGCCCTCACATGAAGGTCGCAAATTTTTGAACTGCAAGTTAATTGGCTGTAGTTTGTCATTTTGGGATCGTGAAGTTGACATTCCCTATGAATAAAATTTTCTTTTCGGAAAATTTTACAATGGACCCGCTTAATTTTTGGTATGTTAAAGTTCCTAGCCCAGTCGTTTTTTATATTTTTCAGTGATCATAATTCCTGTGTAAAAATACCGACCAATTCCGTTTCCATAAACTCGAATAAATCACGATAGGGATTGAAATATTTAAGTCGTTTTGGTAGCGGAATCGCAAATATTTGGTATTTTGAGTGTCTGTATTTTTAAGTTCTTCCAAGAGAATTTTTATGTTCTTCCGATCGAATTATGGTATTTTAAAATTTACTACGAACTTATTGTCGTTTTTACCAGTTTAAGAATAACTTTGGATTTTTATTTGTTTCTAATTGTAGTGCAGATTAGGGATAAGTAAATCGACTAATCGATTAATCGACTTTTTATGTAGAAAGTCGAAAATCAATTTTGATCATGTTTAACAAAATCGAAAAGTCGACTTTTTAGTCAGATGTAAAAATCGAAAAATCTAAAATCCACTTTTTGGTCAGGATCAAAAATCCAAAAGTCGACTTTTGCTCTCGAATATGTATCCTAGTGTAGATTTTTAAATAATAGTTTAGAAGGACCAGCCTGGTATTTAAAATATTTTTTACAAGACTAAAGCAGCGTGGATTTTTTAAAAGAATGTTAAAGAATATTTTTCATAGACGGCTGTCACTAGGGGTATGTAAATCGACTTTCGAATAATGGATTTTTGGTATTGAAAAGTCTAAAAAGTCGACTTTTTATCTTTAAGGTAGGTAATCCCACGGCAACTTTTCAAGATCTACTTTCGTTTTTCTTCATAAATACTTGTTTATTATCAGAAAGCCGATGTTAGGGATAAGTAAATCGACTTTCGACTAATCGATTAATTGACTTTTTGTATTGAAAAGTCTAAATGTCGTAGTCGACTTTTGAACTTTGAGAAAATCGACTCTCGATTTTCTACATAAATTCTTGGATTATTATCACAAAGCCGAAATTGTCCAAAAATTACACATTCCAGAATTGACAACAATTCTTATAAAAAATTAAATTTTTAGTCGATTTTGCTTTAGTTGGTAAAAGTCGAAAATCGATTTAGACAAAATCGAAACATCGAAAAGTCAAAGGCAAAAATCGAAAAGTCGACTTTTGTGCTCGACTACGTATCCCTAGCCGAAGTTACCCAAAAATTATATTAAGAAAGGACCTTTCCGATAATAGCCCACCCCATTAAGACCCTTTTTGATATCGAATTTATTATTTAACGTCGGGACGGCGCGTACGCCATTCCCGGCTACCAAAAATTACACGCACGAGTTATTCACATTAGGAATAATCGCGGAGGTCAACTCAGCCGAAAGTGCAATGGCCAAGCCTCACTCCGGGGGAACCGCCTTCATGATCACGGTAACCCCTACGCCAGGTAAGTATGCTTTGCTCAGCCATCGATGAACCACTTAGGCAGCATGTATCGGTAAGTGAATGAGAATTCATTTATATGATAAAGGATATTGCAGTGCCCAATATACAATGAAAGAACACATTCGAAAGAAAGGCATATGAACTGAAGTGAAAAATGGATGTAGTTTAATACAGGGTTAAATTGTGTGTTGTGAGGTTAGGTAGAAAAAAATACTCAAACCACCACTATAGAGTTGAATGCAATTGCCTGAATGAGTGTGTATCGAAGGGAAATGCATTGTACTTTCTTTGTTTGCTTTCTAAACATTCAACACATTGTGTATCCGTAACTAGTGGTGGTACTTAAACCAACTAAAAAGGAGGAAGTCTTTAACGAAGTTCGAGTTTTTATCCCTTGAGATTTTTATTTGGAAATTAGTCTTTCAGTGTTTTGTCTGCATCGAATATTTTAGTTTTCATATGAAATATTTCTCATTCACATCATAACGGCTGTCGAAGAAGTAGTTAACCAATGGCTGAGCAAAGCATACTTACCTGGCGTAGGGGTTACCGTGATCATGAAGGCGGTTCCCCCGGAGTGAGGCTTGGCCATTGCACTTTCGGCTGAGTTGACCTCCGCGATTATTCCTAATGTGAATAACTCGTGCGTGTAATTTTTGGTAGCCGGGAATGGCGTACGCGCCGTCCCGACATTTAATAATACATTTCAAAATTGTAGGGTCGTACCTAATTTAATGCACTCCGTACAAAAATACTCACCTTCTCACCATTAGAGGGTTTTTTGTACCTAAATACGCAAGGATTTTATTTGCATCTATGCCAATTTAATGCGGTAAATTGTACACCAAAGTCCCTATTTACCATTCGATTTGCTCCAAATTTAGCATAGCGTTATATATATATATAACCATATACTTGGTAAATGTTGACTAATTCTAATACCTTCCAACATAATGACCAGAATCAAATTATTTGGTATAGCCAAGTCTATCTGTTGAAATGACGGTGGAGCTCTTAATATTTCAGACAGAGTTTTGAAAATTTGCGCATACATTGGTAGTAGTCCTACGATGGAAATGGGATGTATCGGTCGTGTATCGTTTTGGTGTAGCCCCCATAAAGCGGTACATGTAAAATTTTCAGTATTTTGCATATATTTTTTAAACGAATAGACTGTTATTTGGTATTCTCGTTGTGTAGCAAATTGTCCTACAAATTGGTCCAAATGAAGGGCGACCTCCCAAATTAAGGGTGACCTTCCAAATTTCGTATTTTGGTGAGTTTGAACGTGAGTGTAATTTTATATATTGGATTCTCATTCGGAAGTTTGGGAGAAGCCCTCATATAACGTCACGTCCATTATTAGGTATTTTAGAAAGTTTGGGAACGTTTGGCAACTAAATTCGCTGGAATTGTATATTTTGGATTCACATTGGCTATCTGTCCCATGTAACAGTACCTCCTAAAAAATAGGTAATTTGATGTGTTTGGGCACGCAAATTATCTGTAATTTTATATATTTTTTTTATTGGGTAGGAACAAAAATTATCAATTGGCCCATGTAGACTCCATATGACAATCCCGCCCTTTTTCTTTATTTTGAAATTTTTGGCACGTTTTTCAGTCGTATTATCTCAAATTTTATATTTTGAGGTTCTCATTGGGTGTCAAATCTTCATTAAAAAATAGGTCAATATCGGTCCAAAGAATAGCCTCCATTTTCGGTATTTTCAATGCATATCCGTATTTTCCAACAGATGTGGCTGTTGCCATATAGGGTTCTTGAAGCTGGCACACATGTACAGAAAATTATATATATAGGCCTATGTTTTGACAATTGTCTCATTTAAAGGTTGCACCACATTGCTAGTATTTTGAAGGATATAATCGCTTTTTCCCATTGAATTTGTTGTAATTTGGCATTCCAAGATATTGGAGAGTAAAACACATTTTTGTGTTTTATTGGTCCAAGTTTTGATATCGTCCCCACAAAAACTGCCCCATTTTCGGTATTCTTAAGTTTATATGGCTATAATTTGGCATATCGATTCCTGGTGAAGAAAATACTTATTTCAATAAATTAATTGACATATCGTTAGCTAAAATGCATCGACATATCGTTTGTATTTTAGCTAACGATATATAGGTTAATGTTTTAAAATCATCTGCATACAAATGTCCCGCATAATTTTCGGTATGTGGAAGTTCCTTCCGTTACGTTTTTATTTTGTATAGAATATATTGCACATGTCAAAAGATATTCTGTCAATCGAAGACCTACAAATATTCAAAAGAACTTTATTAGATCGATCATAAATACCAAAACTCGATATTCTGCCTATGATAGATGCTAGAAGTGATTTAAATCATTACAAGGCAAATCTAGATTATTGACCTTTGTGTGTGTATGTTTTTTTATGATTCGGCTTTATTCTACCACAATATAATATTTTAACACCTTCAAAAGTTGTAAATTCTTTAAAATTAGTTTTTATATTAGAATCGATGCTAAGGTTTTCAAATTATTGGTAATTATTGATATCATGGACAACAACTTGACATTAAAAATTTATATGGAAAAGAATCACTGGGTCATTGTTATAAAAAAAACGAATAAGAAGACGACTACGATACTGAAAATTCGTACTTGAAACTTCTTAAAAAAAAGACGACGACGATATTTTCTCATCTTCTTCTATATTTTTTAGCAATATTTTTTATTATTCTATTCATTCAATATGAAAGCAAAAAAAAAAAAAATAAATAAATAAATATTGAAGAAGAAACCCTACCGAAACTGATTAATTATGAATTTGTTATTTTTTTGTGATTTGTCTTTGTAACCGTTTTATGATTTTAAATGAAGCTCGAAATCGTTGACGCCGGTCATAACAAACTGTGTTTTGTTGTTGCTGCTATTTCACATGCTCGATTAAAGCTGATGCTGGCCACTGAAAGTGTTTAGATTTCAGCCGTTGAAGAAGAAGAAGCAGCAGCATGCATGCCGGTTTGTATATGTAGATATTGTGGGTCTAACGTTCCGATGGGTTTTCGTTTCATGTTGCTTTGCTTTCAATCTCGTTTAATTATGTTAATTTTTCTTTTTTTCGGACTATTAAACTACTAGAGACTAAGAGAGATAGCAATAGAGCAGTTATATTCCATCAAAGGTCAAGTTCATTTCCGTGTTATCATCAATGCTAGCCAGGCCATTGTGCCTTTAGAAACAGTTAAGAAACTAGTCACGACAATAAATCGATGGATGGACCTACGTGAACCTAAACAGCAAGTTCACAACACAGAAATCACAATAAAAACAAATATTAGATTAATGTATTTTGTTGTTTCCGTAATTTTATTCGGACCAATATTTATGATCGATTTATTATAAACTTTTTGATATCAGGTGGGACAGGTTTTAACGGTTTGGACTACAAACCCAGTAAAAAATATTAGATACAGGTTTTATATATTTGGAGCCTGAATGAGCCTTCAAACTTTATGAAATATTCCTTTAATAAATCCACGCCTTGATGGACTTTGAAAAAATATTCCTTTAATAAATCCACGCCTTGATGGACTTTGAAAAAATATTCCTTTAATAAATCCACGCCTTGATGGACTTTGAAAAAATATTCCTTTAATAAATCCACGCCTTGATGGGCTTTGAAAAAATATTCCTTTAATAAATCCACGCCTTGATGGGCTTTGAAAAAATATTCCTTTAATAAATCCACGCCTTGATGGGCTTTGAAAAAATATTCCTTTAATAAATCCACGCCTTGATGGGCTTTGAAAAAATATTCCTTTAATAAATCCAAGCCTTGATGGGCTTTGAAAAAATATTCCTTTAATAAATCCACGCCTTGATGGGCTTTGAAAAAATATTCCTTTAATAAATCCACGCCTTGATGGGCTTTGAAAAAATATTCCTTTAATAAATCCACGCCTTGATGGGCTTTGAAAAAATATTCCTTTAATAAATCCACGCCTTGATGGGCTTTGAAAAAATATTCCTTTAATAAATCCACGCCTTGATGGTGTTGGACATATAAGTATTTTATCGCTACTATTGGTGATGTCGTTCTCTTGAATGAAAGGCAGTTGTTTTCTCTTTGGCGTCTTTATTGAGAGTGATCTTCTTTTTCTACTTCACTACGCACGAAACCTCTCTTCAACACATGAACTAGGTACAACACATGTGCGTGCAATTACTCTTCTAATTACTTATTAATGACCTTATGTGTGTGTGTTGCCAGAACGTAACACATACGTATGCATATTTCCAATACTCCTCCTCAACACACATACATAGGTACCACTATAAACTCATTACCACATATTTATTACCTGACTTACATCTATACACATAGTATAATCTTATTCTAATATAAGTCTAATTGTCTCCTCCTGGATGGTGTCTCATCATTGCTCTTACAATGGCTCGGCTCTGGTTGGCTTACATCTTCTTCGAAACACATTCGAGATTCGTTCTTTATTGTGGTCTGCTCTTTTCACTGGATTCTCCCTAATCGTTTTATTATGACATCGTAAACTCATTACGTTTGGTATTTTGTTTGGCAGAAACACATTCTGATTCGATTCAGTAAACAAAAACAAATTATTGACCCTTTTCGCTGACAGTACCACTTCTCCTTGTTTGTTTAGGATCGTCGCTTCTCTTGCGCCAAATTTTACGACGTCTCTCTCCGCTACTTTGCCAACCGCAATAAAATTCGTCTGCAGATTTGGGACAAACAACACATTTCTCAGCTCTATTTTTCCGTTGCTAATTACCACTTTCCCTCTCCCTCTTGCAACAATACTTTTATTGCCTGCAAGGGTAATCTGCTCTCGGTGATCCTCATATGTCGTAAACAAATTACGATCACAGCATAAATGAGATGATGCACCGCTGTCTAGACACCAGATGTTTTTCTTCAAATTCTTATTGTCCATCGCTGCCAAAATCGTAAACGCATGCTCACTGGGATTTTCCTCTGTACTTGAATCTACCTGAGCACTCGGACATTGTGCTGCGTAGTGACCTCTACCGTTGCAATTATAGCACCTGAATCCTTTCCTCTGCGTACTCGATGAACCTCGACTCTCACTGTTGTTTTCTCTTCTTCTTATTCTCGCGTGGGAATTCTTTCCGTCTTTCTTCTTGTTGTTGTGAGCCATAAAAACCTTTTCTGAACGATCATCGCGCGTACCTTCTGATGATTTTCTGCGTTCGCTTTCTTCTGCCAATTTTACTTTCAATGCACTCAGCTTTGGCAACTCATCTCTGGACTCCAACGCAACAACGAAGTTCTCATATGAGATAGGTAGACTGGCGAGTACCATGATGACCAACAAATCCTCACCAAGCTCTATTCCTGCATCGGCCAATTTCTCTACAACGGATGTAAATTCGCATATATACTCTAGGATATTATGGCATTCGTCCATTTTCATCGCCAACAACTGCTTAAACAAGGACACTTTCCTCACTGGTCCCTTTGGTCGATGAATATCCTCTAAATTCTTCCACGCTTCTCGTGCCGTTTTACACGCTCTGATGTAGGATAGCTGCACGGATGTGACACTAAGCACAATTGAAGCCATTGCCTTCTCATCTCTCTTCTTCCATACGGCATCTTTTTTCTCATTCTCTGCCTCCTCCACGACATCCCATAACTCTTGATGAATCAACACCGATTTCATCTGCATCCTCCAGGAATCGTAATTGTTTTCGGACAATTTCTCAATACTGTACAAAGAACTCATCTTTGTAATGACACACAGTCTGGCGAGATTTCCTGGGTATTTATATTCTTCACTGGACACTTTCCAAACTCACTCACACAGAGATTTCTTCAGAGTTTCCTGGGTCTTACTTTTCCTTCAGAGTGTCCTGGGCATTCACTTATTGCTCATTCAGAGTCCTCCTGGGCCCATAACCTGTTGGACATATAATATTTTATCGCTACTATTGGTGATGTCGTTCTCTTGAATGAAAGGCAGTTGTTTTCTCTTTGGCGTCTTTATTGAGAGTGATCTTCTTTTTCTACTTCACTGTGCACGAAACCTCCCTTCAACACATGAAGTAGGTACAACACATGTGCGTGCAATTACTCTTCTAATTACTTATTAATGACCTTATGTGTGTGTGTTGCCAGAACGTAACACATACGTATGCATATTTCCAATAGATGGGCTTTGAAAAAATATTCCTTTAATAAATCCACGCCTTGATGGGCTTTGAAAAAATATTCCTTTAATAAATCCACGCCTTGATGGGCTTTGAAAAAATATTCCTTTAATAAATCCACGCCTTGATGGGCTTTGAAAAAATATTTGTTTAATAAATCCACGCCTTGAAAATTTCTGGAATTTGAAAAATATTCCCTAAAAGTTCCATATTTTAGATTCCCGAACTGGTCACGTATAAAACTATATCGATTATTATCGCGAACATTTAATAGTTTAATGGTGGAAAATTATTTCAAAATATTTAATTAACACTTAGAACATAAAACGAGAACTATTTTAAGATCGTATTCACGTATCGTCGTGTCTATATGTTTATCACCAGCGTACAATCGGACAACAATTACGCCGCTATCAAAACTATTCCTATTTTGTATTCTTCACTCCAATTCAGATGTACGACGACATTCTGATACATTAATTAAAAAGTAAATTATTTTTATAAGAACGAACAGAACAGCCTATGCTTCTAGAATAAACAAAACAAAAAATATAGAAAACGGAGCTATAAATAAATCAAATCTAAACAACATGTCAATTGTCTTTGTTGGTAACATTCAATTTTAATTATTTTATTGAAAATCTTAATTTTTGTTGTTGTAGGCGACAATAAAATTGCCAAAAAATAAATGTTTTACAACGAAATTAAACAAGAAATAATTTTTTAAGCTATGTACCCATGTGTTTTTATACCCTACACAACTATGTTGTCAGGGTATTATAGCTTTGTGCAGCCCCAAGAGTTTGTAACGCCGCGAAATATTGGTCCTAGACCCACCTTTAAGTATACCGACTAGTTGAGTCGATCTAGACATGTCTGTCAGGCCACAGTTAAGGACCAATCCTCACCAAATTTTGCATGGAGGATGGGTTCGGCCCAATGAAGACCCCTATTGTTTTTGGTAAAGATCTTAATTTTTGTCGGTTTTTCTGGTCGCTACAGAGGCCGCAGTTATGGTCCGAACATCGTGAAATTTTACATGGAGAAGAGGATCGTGCCAAATAATAAATATGTCTGTTTTGATAAAGAGCAGACAATATTTAGCGCATCAAATTGACCCTGACTTTTTTGTGAAAAATTACAAAATTTTTATTCTGGGGCGTATACATATACCCGAGAAGTTGATAGTGTATCCAAGAGGAGTTGTTGACCTTCAAATTGATACCAAACTTATGGCTGCATGTACTTTGATGTGGGAGTTATACGTAATTAGGTAAAGGTGACTAAGTGCATAGTATTACTATTACTCCATTAGAGGACGGAAATGTCGCGCTGATAGCTTTGAAATTGTACAGGAACTTCCGATTATGGTCAAGGACGGCGACTATAGTTTTCAGTGAAGTTGAGATTTAATTCAGGGAACCGAAAACTTTAATTTTGTCAGATTTTTTAGTTGCTTTAGAATCAATTATTATATGCAGAATATCACATATTTTACAAGGTGAAGGGGATCTGCGGCTGGTTAGATGATGATCGGTCAATATTCCGAGGGTCAAATCAACCAAAACCTAAAGTGACAATTTTTTTTATTTTGCGGCGTAAAAATTCACTTCAAGAAAAAAGAATTGGAAAATATGTCAGGGTTAGAAAGTGAAGTTGTTGATCTATAATCGGTTAAAAGTGTGCAAATACCTCGAAATATTGCCCAGGCTCAAAATATAGAACCGCAGAAAGTTTGATTTTCGTGGTAGTTGTGTAGGGTATCATATGGTCGGCCTCGTCCGACTATACTGCTCCGCTCACTGGTTTAAGTATAGCAAGGTCGGATTTTTAATAATTGTTTTAAGACTTAGCGAGGCGTGGATTTATTAAATAATATTTTTCTAAGGCCCATCATTTATTAAAAAGTATTTTTCCGACATATTTTTTCGAAGGACGTGAATTTATTAAAACATATTTCTTCAAAAGCCTATCAATGCGTGCATTTTTTAAGAATATTTTTTTCAAGGCCTGGATTTTTTAAAGAACACTTTTTCCAAGGCCATCAAGGCTTGGATTTATTAAGTAACATTTTTTCTATGGCGCAGCAAGGCGTGGATTTTTTAATGAATACTTTTTCTAAGGCCCAGCAAGGCATGGATTTTTAGTGAATATGTTTTCTAAGGCCCAGCAAAGCGCCGATTTTTTAAAGAATATCTTTTCTAAGGCCCAGCAAGACTTGGATTTTTTAATGAATATTTTTTCTAAAGCCCAGCAAGGCGTGGATTTTTAATGAATATTTTTTCTAAGGCCCAGCAAGGCTTGGATTTATTAAATAAAAATTTTTCTAAGGCCCAGAAAGGCGTGGATTTTTTAATGAATTTTTTTTTCTAAGGCCCAGCAAGGCATGTATTTTTAGTGAATATTTTTTCTAAGGCACAGCAAGGCTTAGATTTTTTAAAGAATATTTTTTGTAAGGCATTCAAATTTTTTGCTTGCTTCCCTAAATGTTTTTAATTGCTTCCTAAATTCATAAAAATTATCTGAGTTGACATCCGGCTACTGTTTACATTATCTTTTAAATGTTACAAGGTTTTTTTCTTTTAAATTTACAAATGTAATAAAATAAGTAATTTTCACAAAGCTAATGACCTTGAAAAAATAATTTATTTTGATTTTGAGAGCAGCCATTTAACTTCGAAGTTAAATTAGTTTGTGCATTTATGACACCCTAATCTAAGTATTTTAAATATTTAATTGTAATTGAAAAATGTAGTTTTGCAGTTAGTTCTCAACAATGGCATTAATTTAATTCCCAAAAAATAAAATATTTTTTAAGATTTTGTAAATGTTTTGTTTGTGGGCAACACTAAATCCGGTTTGTTCGAATTTCAGAATTCATTGCGTTTTACTCATCACATGGGATTTGGTATTGGTGGCGTCTCAAAGTGATTTTCCATCTAAGCCCAAGAACTGTGAACAAGTTTAAACAAACTTGTAAACTTCCTGTTTGTTTGAGAGGTTAATGATTTTGTGGTTGAAATATCTATTCAAAGAACTGGTTTTAAAGAACTAATAAAATAATTTTATATTCTTTTATTAGACATGACTTTAAATATGATGTTTTGTGTTACGATTTCAGATAGAACCTTTGATAAAATCAAAACAAACTCTGTTAATAAATTAACAGCTATTATGAAATACTAAACTGTCACAAGTTATTATGTGCCCAAAGTTTAAAATTTTTGCAAAGTCATTCAATCCAAATCCAAAATCTATTTAGAAATAAAAAAACGCTCAACAGAACCCATCCGACTCTCGTATTTGCAATAAAATTTAATCTAAGTTCGTATCTCATAAAACGTAAATAAAATGACACGTTTAGTCTAAAAAATTTTGAATGACAATTTGAAATAATTTTGGTTTTTTAAGTTTAAGTAACAGAACTAGTTCATAGTTTTTTCTTAACAATATTAAGTATTCTCTTTAAGAAACATAACAACACCAACTAATCATTTATATGCATCATGTGTCTAATAAATGCATATTTAGAAAGGGAAAATGTGCTAAAATTTATATTATTATTCAATATTTTGGCAAGGAACATGATCTATGCATTTTTGGAAAGAAACGTCAAATCAAAACTAGTTTCATGGGATGTTCTAGTTGTTCCCGACTAGTAGAAAAATATTGAAGACTAGCACGTGTTTAATAGAATTGAAATAATTTCAGGGACAACAAGGAATTTTTGTTGATAAGAATTAAAGCAGAACATGATTAGGGCTTCGAAAAAAATTAAAAAATACATTCCTAGAAAAAATATTCTATATAAAATACAGACCTAAAAAAATATTCTTTAAAAAATATAGGCCTAGAAAAAATATTCTTTAAAAAATACATGCCTAAAAAAAATATTCTTTAAAAAATATAGGTCTAGAAAAAATATTGTTCAAAAAATACAGGTCTAGAAAAAAATATTCTTTAAAAATCCACGCCTTGCTGGGCCTTAGAAAAAATATTCTTAAAAAATCCACGCCTTGTTGGGCCTTAGAAAAAATATTCTTTAAAAAATCCACGCCTTTCTGGGCCTTAGAAAAAATATTCTTTAAAAAATCCACGCCTTCCTGGGCCTTAGAAAAAATATTCTTTTAAAAATCCACGCCTTGCTGGGCCTTAGAAAAAATATTCTTTAAAAAATCCATGCCTTGCTGGGCCTTAGAAAAAATATTCTTTAAAAAATCCATGCCTTGCTGGGCCTTAGAAAAAATATTCTTTAAAAAATCCACGCCTTGCTGGGCCTTAGAAAAAATTTTCTTTAAAAAATCCACGCCTTGCTGGGCCTTAGAAAAAATATTCTTTAAAAAATCCACGCCTTGCTGGGCCTTAGAAACAATATTCTTTAAAAAATCCACGCCTTGCTGGGCCTTAGAAACAATATTCTTTAAAAAATCCACGCCTTGCTGGGCATACAAAAAATATTCTTTAAAAAATCCACGCCTTGCTGGGCCTTAGAAAAAATTTTCTTTAAAAAATCCACGCCTTGCTGGGCCTTAGAAAACATATTATAAAAAATCCACGCCTTTGGGCAAAAAATACTTTAAAAAATCCACGCCTTGCTGGGCCTTAGAAAAAAAAAAAATCCCCGCCTTGCTGGGCCTTAGAAAAAATATTCTTTAAAAAATCCACGCCTTGCTGGGCCTTAGAAAAAATGTTCTTTAAAAAATCCACGCCTTGCTGGGCCTTAGAAAAAATATTTTTTATAAAATCCACGCCTTGCTGGGCCTTAGAAAAAATATTTTTTAAAAAATCCACGCCTTGCTGGGCCTTAGAAAAAATATTCTTTAAAAAATCCACGCCTTAATGGGCCTTAGAAAAATATTCTATTAAAATCCACGACTTGATGGGCCTTGAAAAATATTCTATAAAAAATCCACACCTTTATGGCCTTAAAAAATATTCTATAAAAAATCAACGCCTTCATGAGCCTTGGAAAAATAGTATTTAAACATTGAGGCGTTGATGGGCCTTAGAAAAATATTGTTTACTAGCATATGCCCGCAACTTCGTTAGCGAATGTAGGAAATATTAAAACATTTATTAACATATTATATCATTTTCACAGCATACTGCATATGTCAGAAAAAAAAAACAATCCACACATTAATATCGACCATAAATTAAATTTGAGTACCATTTAGTACCAAATTTCTCCCAAATCCAAATTTTCCATTTAGCACACATTATTTCCATAAGCACCCTCTTCAACCATTCAACAAAACTTCATGCATACCCCAATCCTACACCCCCAACCATGATTCCAAATTCTAATTTCAGGATTCCAACTCTATTGGTTCACCCACAATTTAAATTGTACCAACTTTTGTAAACAGTAGTACCAATTCCAAAACTTCCTATATACCCCAATCCTACACCCCCACAGTGATCCTAAATCCAAGTTTCAAGATTGTAACTCTATCGGTTCAGCCACAATTCAAATTGTACCAAATTTTGTACACAGTAGTACTTATTTCCAAAACCTCCTTCCTACCCCAAACCTCTATTGGTTTACCCACAATTTAAATTGTACCAAATTTAGTACACAGTAGTACGAATTTCAAAAACTTCCTACATACCCCAATCCTATACCCCCACAGTGATTCTAAATCCAAGTTTCAGGATTCACCCCCAATTCAAATTGTACCAAATTTTGTACACAGTAGTACCAATTCCGAAACTTCCTATATACCCCAATACTACACCCCCCTCAGCGATCCTGACTCCAAATTTCATGATTCTAGCTCTATTGGTTCACCTAAAATTCAAATTGTACCAAATTTAGTACCATTTAGTACCCATAGATCCTGATTCCAAATTTCATGATTCTAGCTCTATTGGTTCACCTAAAATTCAAATTGTACCAAATTTAGTACCATTTAGTACCAATAAGTATTAATTTGTTAAACTGAATCCTGAGCCTAATCCTACATCCCTACAATGATCCTAACTCCAAATTTCATTGTTCCAGCTCTATCGGTGCACCCAAATCCAAATTGCACCAATTACATTTTACACATAAGTAAAAAAATCCAAAACGACGTACATATCCCAATCCTACACTCCGACGGTAATGTTCCATTCAATTTTCAGGATTCCAGCTCGATTTGTACCTCCAAATCAAATTTGTACCAAATATAATACAATATAGTACTTTTCGTACATATGAGTACACAATCTCCTCATATCGACCCTACTTCTCAACCATAATTTGGTTTCCAAATTTCAAGTTTTTAGCTCAAACCATTCACATGCTACGAAATTGTACCAAATTTAGTACTTTTCGGATACTTATAGTTCGAATTTCCAAAAAGCCCTTTGCTACAGCTATTCTACACTCCATCAGCGACCCTCAATCCAAATTTTTTGTTCGCCAAATACAAATGATACCATATTTAGTACTATTTAGTACTTTTTGTATCGTTCTAGTACGAATTTCCAAAAACCCAGCCTTATCTGTCACCTTTGGACCAAGACCCTCACCAAAAATCGTTAAATCAGTCAGTCAATCACTTTACGCTTTTATTAGTAGGTATAGATTAAATTGAGGCCTGGATGGGCCTTTAAAAAAATTCTTTAAAAAATTCACGCTTTGATGGGCCTGCAGACAGTTTGATTTCATGGTCGGAGAAATAGTCTAGTCTAGTCCATGATCTATTTTTTCCTTAGTTCTTTTGGTTAAATAATTTATTTTTTATTTAAGCAACAAATAAAAAAGCTCGTTTTCTATTTGTCTAGCGAGTGACCCAGACATATTAAACTTCAAAACTGTTTGGCTAAATGGTAATTTAAAATATTCACAATTACTGATTTGAAATACAAGACCCTCACCACTATCATCAGACACATTGAGAATACTTCGCTAAAGAAACGCTGTAAATTCGAGTGTGGCAATGCCGTCACATCCGGAGCCGGTTTCTTGACATCAAACATTTATGATTTACGACGTCGACGATGACGGCGCAACCTATGCTCATGAGAGTAGTGGTTGTGCGCATGCGTACTGCCCAACTTCAATGGGCAGACCTCGACAACAGCAGAGCTAGACGTAGCTGCGGCAGCATCACCTCCAACGAAATTCACAAAATTCGCCCAAGAAAACAAAAAAACGTTGGTTACCATTGAAAATGTTCGAATACTTCTTTTAAATTTTTATGCAATCGCTGAGCGGTGGTTAGTTGACAATCGGCCAGCATAAGCGAAACAACGCAACTTCGTGCTTGTTTCGTTGGAGAAAAAGAGCGCGCGCAAAAAAGTAACGAATAGCATTGATTTGAAAATAATAAAAGAAACCGAAAACTGTGAATGTGAAAAAAATAAATAAAAAATTGAATTAAAAAAAAAAAACAAAATCAGAACGAAATTTTATAAAAAAATATTTTTGAAAAAAAAACCAAAAGAAAAATAAACAAACATGTCTTCTCGCGTCATTAGCTCTTTGATGGCTGAGAGTTTTTTGCTCTCAAAAACCGTTAAATATATTTCCGGCTATTCGCCCATAACTGTATTCCTAGTCGCTGCCATTTTAATTATTACCGTGGTCTATAATCGGCGCCGCGCCCGTTTGGTGCGTCTCATTGAAAAAATACCCGGACCAAAAGCAATGCCCCTGCTGGGTAATGCCGTGGAGATGAGTGTCGATCATGATGGTAAATATCGAAGAGTGAATGTTGATTTATTTGAGAAGTATAAGAAAAAAAAAACAAAATGAAAAAATGGAGAAGAAGAAGAAGAAGAGAAAAACACTTTAATTGTGACCCCATTACGAATTTATTTTGATTTGTATGTTTTGCCACCGAAAAATCGAAAGTGTCGAAGAGATGTTTCTTAAGTTTGATTGTGACGTTATCAAAAGTTTTTTGACCCTACCCTACCGCAATAGTTTTTTTCGTGCCAAAGGGAATACAAAATTATTCGTTCAAGTTGCTCGATTAAATAATCTCTCTCTATTTTTTCACATTTTGATTGCGGTGGAACTGAGGTGTAAACTATTTTAACCCTGAATTTATCCCATATGTTTGGTGTGATTGTTATGATTTTTCACTCCCCTACCCCCGGGCTTCATCGATTTGTGTGCTTGCATTGAACCGTGCAGCAATAAATGAAAGTGTTAATTAATTACTCAAATCTGTATCAATCGGTTATTTTTCGATTTGTAATACAAGAACAACAACAACAAGAAGAAATTGCTATAAATCTTTATTACTACACAACATGATGATTATTTTCTATTTGAAAATTTATAAACAAAAATAATCGTAGAAATAGATTTGTTGGTATTTTTTATTGATTGAAGCCAATGTTTTTTATTAAAAAAAAAATTCAAATTATTTTCAAAAGTTCTGAAAATTAGAAGAATTTCACTAAATTTTAGTGAAAATTCGACATCATCAGAACATCAGAACTACTAGGTAATAATGTGGAACCAAGGTTTTGAATTTACAAAAGGATGAGCATATACATTTAAATTCGCCCCCATTCCGCCCATTTATCACCTTTTATTACAATTTGCAAATATGTATTTTTGAACTATGAAATTTTGCAAACCCATTGCTACTACTCCTAGGTGGTTTTCATATAGACTCATATAGCATTGCCCCTAATATTCGGAACAGTGGAGATTTTTGGCAGAGATCTTAAAGTGTAGCAAATCATCCTATAAGAAATTATTGGTATTGGTCTACTTTTTAGGGTAGCTTCTATATAATATTACCTTACGAATTTCTGTATTTTTTGTGGAGGTTGAGTCCATAATATTTTCCTGCTATTTATTTTTTTATAAGGTAAAATAATCTCCAAACTAAAAAATTTTTGATATTGACTTAAATTGTGGGTAGGACTCGCATGCCTTCATTATTTGGTAGTCATGATATAAAATCCCCCATAAAAGTCCCGATCGATTTTAGGTATTTTGAATGTCAACCTCATGGTGGAAGATATAAATATGCATCCAATGGAAATAATATTTATTAGTCACATTTCTTTAAATGTATATTATTTCAAATCGTTTCGAAATGGATTTGAGCTACGGAAATATTAATCTGACTTATTTATTTTTTTTAATTTATTATGGTGTATATTATAAATTCTTACTTCTAGCGTATATCCAAAAGTGACTAAGTCAGATTCAATTTCCCCCCTCAGCCATGTTGCATTTTGCAACGGCATAAATATGCCTCATCGAAATATTGGTTTTAGACCCCATGTTTCTTTAGACCAAATCCGTTTCAGACAGTTTGGAGTCGATTTACAACTGTCTGTCTTTCCTTCCGTCTGTTTGTCTTGATATTACGCACGATAAATCCCGAAAAGAGAAAACCGAATTCATAGTTTAAGTTTATCTCCCCCAGAAAATGTTAAAAATTGTGCTAAAAATTAATTGTTTAATATCATGTAAACGGATTATCCGATTTGAACCAACCTTTGTACAACCTACTACTTTTACCAAGCCTAGATCAAGTTTGAAGATGGGTCCCATTGGCACATTCCTTCTGATAGCTCCTCCACAAATGGTGAATATTTTCAATATTTATAAATTTAATATTAGGCGAATGGAATGTCCGATTTGAACCAAATTTTGCCAAACCTATTATTTTTACCAAGCCTAGATCAAGTCCGAAGGTCGGACCCCACTTTTTTACTTTTATATGTGCTCGCATTATTCGGTTTGTACCAAACATTGCAGAATCTAATATTTTAACCAGGTCTGTATAATTTTGGAAGATGATACTTATATTTCCATTTTTTCTAGTACCTCCTCCACAAAGGGTAAATATCGTACAAAATTTGCCCATCGCAATATTTTTACCAACCCTAGATCAGGTTTTAAGATTCGGACCACTCCTTTTGCAACACCCTTCACAGAGTGTCGAAATTTTCAATATTTATAAATTCTTCGTAGTATTTTTACCCCCTATAAATCAAGACCGAAGATTGGATCCATCGGTCCACTTTGCACCCAGAATTTTTGGTCAATAACTAAAAAAAGTATACGTAGATCAAAACCCGTGGTACATTCGTACCCATCCGAATATAACTCTGTAAATCATTTATAAAAGTGGCTAACATGCTTTTTAAATTACTCTGTATAGGTCTGATCTAGATGTAGGAATTCAAAATTATATAATAATATATAAACAATAAACAACATAGTAATTTCCGAATGGGTTCAGTTTTTTTAATTATTTTTTATAGGGATCTTATATAGGTGTTCCCCAACCCCTCTGCATATTTTTGTAGTCGTAGACAACATGGGACCATCGGGTGACTCGTTGAAGTCAGCAACTATGTTGGTTTTCCTTTGGTACACCTCAAGAACGATTCTTAACAATTTGATCCTAATATCTGAATTATTAAAAATTTAACAGCATTTTTATTAAAAAAAGTATACAGATGTGCCCGGTTATTGATTGTAGAGTTAAAAATTATAAACAAGTGTCATTTTAAAGAGTTTAGTCACCTGGTTCAATAAAATTGGTTGTGCTTATGTTTTCCGGGTAGAAAGTGTTCAATATAGGTCCACAGTTTAATATGAGCCTCATATAACGGTATCGCCGAATTTCCGATATATTGAAGATGTTAGCTTACTTTTTCAATAGAAAAAAAAAAAAAAAAAAAAAAAATTCCCTTTTTTACGTACTCTCATGGCCCTAGGTGCATTTCCAGTGTAAGTGTCTTAAATTAGGCACTTTGATATTTTGGTGGGAACCCCTTTCCATGCAAAAGAAGTTTAAATAAAGGCCTAGCCTAGTCACAATATAAAAGATACTGGCCCATTTTATTTTTTCCAACAGAACATTTTCTTTTTGTCCAAATAAATGTCCGGCCCGTTTTTGGGTTTTTGTGTTTTTGAAAATTTATTTGTTGAAACTTATTGCCACAAAATTTTTTTTGGGTATAAGAACCCATTTCGGCTTTTTGGATGATAAAATACCAATTGGCAGAATATTTTTAGTATTGATCAAAATTGCATTTTGATCCATATAACGCAGTTGTAGATCTTAGTTGAATTTTCCAATGTAAGGGTCTGTAATTCGACATTTCGTTCTCTCAGAGGAAAAAAAAAACATCACCCGCAAGACTATTTGCCATGATAGCGCCCATATGAAAATGACCGACTTATTTCTAGTTGGAGATTCCAAATTAACGATGGTTTTACTTTGATATTCACAATATCAAAATATTTGATGTTTATTAAACCATTTCATTTGACAAAACTCATTCAAATTTGTTACCGTACTGGTCTGGAGCAGACCACAAAATGTATTCAAATTCGATATGAATATAATATTCAAGAAGAATAGAATATGATGAAAATCTCAATCTCTCGGGGTCAAATTTTTTTTTGATGTAACTCGAATCTACACTAATTCAAGAATGTCCCTACAAAATTTCAAGTGACAATCTCAAGAACTCTTGAAGATATAGCCGATTTATTGTGTCTGCATCAAGTGACGGCTGAAGGGCTTCTCAAACTTTAAACGCGTTTTTCTCTTTTGCGAATGGCGGGCACTATAACTCAAAAATTAATAACCCAATCGTTTCCAAATTTTTACACGTTTCTCTGTGAGTGTATAGCTATCGTATGAACTAGGATAAAGCCAATCGGTGAAGATCTTCCTTATTTTTTAACTTGGTTTTTGGTCACAAATCGGCAATTTTCCAAAAATATTTTTTCAAAGGTCCGCCATTTTGTTAATTTTAGTGCGAAGTCAATAATCCTAGTTCATACGAGAGCCAGACATGTACTCTTTCTAACACCGTTGGAATTTTCGGATTCCGATGTTCCAGTGAGGAGTTATCATGCCCGCCATCAAAAATAAGGACTTCTCTTTAATTACAAAAAACAACAACAAAACAATTACACAATTTTTTTTGTAAATTATTTTTCTTCTCTCCTAAATCTTCAAATATATATGTGCAAAGTTACAAACCTTAACAAGCATTGGTATTGATTTACCAGCCCATTGAAAATCTTGAAAAATTAAAATCGAGAAAATTAAGATCTCAAGCTCATCAAAGGAAATAACAAACAGCTAAAGTATTGCCAAAAAGGACACAAAAAATACATATTTTGGAACTTAATATATTTTTTCTGCTAATCATTAGTTTTACCTTGTATATAACGAACAACAAACTTGGTCCCTACTAGTTCGCTATAATCGTATTTTGCTGTATTTCTCTATAATCCAAAAATAAAATGACTATTTTCTCTATATAGACAATAATACATTGTTCCTATATTTTAGATTTTTTTTTCAAATTAAGGATTACTGAGCTAGAATTTGCTTTTAAATTCGGTTTCGTACATATTTTATGCATAATTTTGATACACCCCGTCAAATATTAATATAACAATTATGAATAATATTCCCACAACAATTAAATAGATACCTGGTGTGTGCTTTACAAGTCATGCATATCAATAGCTATTGTTGATATTGTAGTAAAAATACAAACAACAAAAATAAATAAAAACAATAATGTGTTTTAATATTATAAACACACCATTATTATATAGTTTATAATGACTTGAATGGGCAATTTGTAACACATTTTTATAAAAAAAGCAATAATAATAATAAAAATAACGCTTACAAACAGTGATAAATTTTTCCCACACGCATAGCCAAGAAGGGCTAAAAACGCAATTAAGCATCATAAAAATTTTAAAAGCAATAATAAAATAAAATCTTGAAGCTTGTGATGGTGGAAGAAAATCCCTAGCTGGGTTTTGCATTATTAGCTAAGGTTTTTTTTTTAAATTCATTTTTAAAATATTCGACTGGGGCGGATTTTAGCACAATTTTTGAATAATACGTACTTATTATTGAGTCTATATCTCGTGAACTATTCGAAATATTGCTTTTCTCTCTTAAGCAATATTTTTCCTCTTAATTAGATCTAAAAATTTTCTCTTGAGATAAAACCAATAAAACAACACCATCATACTGAAAATAGCACAACTGCAAAAAATTAAAATTTAGACATACTTTTTCCATGTTTTTCACACTTTTTTCAGAAACTGCTACTGACTCGGCCAAACAGTATATGACAAGAAGATAGCCAATAGCAAATCAAACAACTTTTCTTAAAACCCCGATTTCATTGGTTGACTCCTTCACATAGTTATAGCCTCACAAATTCATCAAGATGAACCAAAGAAATTCACTCCCAATTGTATGTTTATAGAAATAAAAATTGCTATGCTTTTTTCAATAAATAGGTACAAAATTGAAGTAAAAATTAAACATGGAAAAAGTATGTCGAAATTTTAATTTTTTTGCAGTTGTGCTATTTTCAGTATGATGGTGTTGTTTCATTGATTTTATCTCAAGAGAAAATTTTTAGATCTAATTAAGAGGAAAAATATTGCTTAAGAGAGAAAAGCAATATTTCAAATAGTTCACGAGATATAGACTCAATAATACGTACGTATTATTTGAAAATTGTGCTAATTTTAAAAATTAATTTAAAAAAAAACCTTAGCTAATAATGCTAAACCCAGCTAGGGATTTTCTTCCACCATCACAAGCTTCAAGATTTTGGGGGTCTCGATTGGTTCAAGATTTTAGTGCTGCACAGTGCACATAAAAGTTAAATTAAATTGTTCATATACTATATACGTTATATCAGCGTTATATCAGTTATATATTATCCACTCAGCAATTGTTAAGTTTGAAATTTAAAAAATGGGTCAGCATTGATCCAGCATTTGCCAATAGATAATCGTAGGTCTCGTCAGCCATAAATACTTATAATTTGTATTAAAAACTGAAAATGGGACACCAGCATCACAGCAAAAGTTCTAAACCTGTCATCTTAAATTGTTAATCAGGAATATTTTGATAGGAATGATAAATGTTGAAAACAAAAAAATAAAATTCAAGTCGTTTTGTTATATGCTCCAGTATAAATTATATATGCTTCGTAAAGGGTGATTTTTTAAGAGCAATAGAAAAGTTAAAAAAAAAAAACATAAAGTTCAGAAAAATGCATGACATATTTATTTTATTTGATAGTACCACCCATATAATTTAACGTTTGAAGAATATTTCATGCAAATGTTAACCGCGACTGGGTTTAGCATATTCTGATTATAATAACATCTTTGAAGAAATACAGTTCAGTGATGTTAGCAGCCCACCCAATCGCTCCAAAATATAACTTTTCTCTGCATGCTATGGTAATGTATGGTTCATTAATCGTAGACCAAACTGAAGATGTTTGAGGGTAACAAAAAATTTAAATCAGTTTTGCGAAAAATTATAAAAACTTAAAAATGACTTCTTACAATGCGGATATTTTAAAAAGATCTATCAAATGATTGTCAGTTTAGACAATTTACCTATTTGAATCGGTAATTTGATTGTGTTTTTTCCAGGATAAAAAAATTTCCTGGCAGCAATTTTCCATGATTAGGTACCCATGAAAAGTTCTCGACCGGTTTTAAGTACATGTTTCGAATGACCACGGCATTTTTTATTAACGGGACCCCCGATCCCATTCTTGATTTAAAAATTTTATTTTTTATTTTTATTTAATATGAGCCTACAACTTCACAAGAATATCTCATTCAAATTTTAAGTGACAATCTCAACAACTCTCGAACAAATACCCGATCAAGCGACATCAAGAGTGTTTCTCAAACTTTACACCGGTTTTTCTCGAAATAGTGATTTTACCATTGGCGGGCATGATAACTCAAAAACTATTAATCCAATCGGTTCAAATTTTAACACATTATACTGGACTAACATAGTTATCATCCACATCTTCCAAAAATAATTTTCCTGGGTTCTATATTTGCTCGAGCGAAGTCAATAATCCTAGTTCATACCTGAGCCAGATATGTACTCCTTCCAATTGCGTTGAAATTTTGGGAGTCGATTGTTCTAGTGATCGGCAATTATGCCTGTTTGCCATAAAAAGTGTAGTTTATTTAATTACAGAAAAAAGCAACAAGTATATATGTAATCCTGATTTTCCGCTTAGTTTTTGGTGGAAAATAGGCAATTTTTCAAAAATAATTTTTCTAGGCCTGTCATTTTGCTAATTTCCGAATGATTTATTGTCTTCTTCTTTAAGTCTTAAAATACATGTATGTAAAATTGCTAGTCATTATCAATTAGTTCCAAATGTTAACACGTTATAACACGTTCCAAAAATAATTTTCCTAGGTCCGCCAATTTGCTAATTTTCGAGCGAAGTCAGGTCATAGGAGTTACACAAAGTTTTTATTATTAGTTTTATATAAGGCAGA
The DNA here is from genome assembly GCF_032173495.1 of Musca vetustissima. NCBI lineage: Eukaryota > Metazoa > Arthropoda > Insecta > Diptera > Muscidae > Musca > Musca vetustissima. Next base: position 49,874 of record NW_026889445.1, read on the forward strand.
TGTTTTTTTATCAAAAATGTTTCATATTTAATTTTGATTCGGCTATTCAAATAAAATTTACATGATTATATAATATTGACCCTTTTGCGGTAGGTACCAGAGGAGAGGGCAGATGGACTTGATCTAGATAATAGGTTGTGCAAAGTTTGATATTGGATTTGTAAATTTTGACCCTTTGTGGGGGAGGTACGAAAAGGAGTTGACCAATGGATCCCATCTTCAAACTTGATTCCATTCGCCTCATATTGGATTTATAAATATTAAAAATTTTGACCATTTGTGGGGGAGGTACCAGAAGGAGTGGACCAATGGGTCCCATCTTCGTACTTGGATAGTCCATTCGCATGGTATTGTAAAATTATTTTTTTACATAATTTTTAATATTTTGTGGGGGATGTACCAGAAGGAGTGGACCGACATTCCCCATTTTCGAACTTGAGCAAGTTTGGAAGAAATAATAAGATGTGCAAAATTTGGATGAACTCGATTATTCCCTTCGAGAGTTATCGTGCACACCTGCCGGCCAGACAGACAGACGGACAACGGACGGACGAACATTCGTTAATCGACTTCAAATTTTCTGAAACCGATTTGGTCCAAAGAAACATGGGGTCTAAAACCAATATTTCGATGAAGCACATTTTTACCGTATCAAAGTGTATATAGCCTCATAAAAAAACAAGGAATGTCTTAAATCTTGGATCCACATTTTTACATTAGAGCAATTTCTCTTGAAAAGCCAAAATACCAAATAACAAAAATGGCGTTATTGATAATTTTTCGTAAGTAGATTATCTACCCAATCCAAGTACAACCAATTTGGTGGAAAACGTGTCCAAACATCTCAAAATACCTAAGTTTGATAAGTACCGTTATATGCGACCTTCAAAAAAGTGGACCAATATTGGAAAGCTTTAGAAGTTCAGATTTTCTAATAAGAACCATTCTTCAAAACAAACTTACATCCAATTTCATTGAGAAATGTGTCTAAAATACCGAAAATTTTATGGTACCGTTATATGGGGCTATAATAAAACGTGGATATATCCGATTTTAAAACACACACATGCGATGTATGTGTAAATTTTCAAAGTCTATCATTTCAACAGGCAAATAGATAGACATTAGGACATGGCTAAATCGACATAGAATTTTATTCTGATGAAGAATATTTCGCATATTTGTTTCAAGGCCGTCATAAATAAAAAAATCGATTTTAAAGAAAATGATTTTTTTAAGTTTTCAATTTACTCACACCTTACAAGGAACAGAGGAACTTCTACAGCTTCTCAATCAGAGTGTTAAAGATATTTTCATCTGAATTTTTACACAACATGAAGTCTGATATAGCGAACACTTCTGCATCATTAACATAAAAATCACAATTTTAGCTGGTTTTGCAGCAAATGAGCGATATGAGTGGATATTTTTTGTGGCAAACGGAATAAATAATGAAATAATCGATATTGGTCTACCGTTTGCTCCAAAAAACTTGAACTCTCAACCCATCATGGGTCTATCCGAAAAATTGTGAAGGTATACAAATTATGAAACCAAAATATATTATTCTAATCTACATATCCATATTCATAGTGTATGTGTATTTTTGGCAGCCATGGCAAAAACCCTGACATTAGTCAAATTCTTTTGAATTAATTCAAATTATAGTTTTAGTTTTCACAAAGAAAACATATTCAATGGCAAATCAAATATTCATTTGTTAATAAGAATATTTAAAAACCGCCATTGAAAAAATAAAAAAAATCTCAAGGAAAAAAATAACCGCAAAAGAATAGAATAAAAAATAAAATATAAAAAAACAATAACAAATACAATGAAAACATCATTGGAAGAAGTTCATTGGGGGTTCCCCTTGGTCTAAGGGCAGCAACAAATATGAAACCAGTTTTTAATATAAAGAAACAAAAATTTTTGTCTCGAATTTATTACTCAATAGAAAAGAGTATTATAAAAATTCCACTTGATTCACACAAATTTACATTGTTGTAATATTAAAAAAAAATATATTAATTTATAATTCCCAAAAAAATAACAATTATATGGTGATTTACTTTTAATCAGCTTTGTTATTGTTGTAAGAATTCATTATTCTCTTATTTAGAAATTATTTAAAATAAAAGAATCATCCATCCATCTAATGACGGATGGATATTTTGAACGCCATCCAAGGTATCAATCATAATGGACCACAAGCAGCAACAAGGTGCTGCTGATTTATTAACCGAATGACTGCCTGGTTGTTGTTATTGCTGCTGACGATTGGCTTTTGTCTGCAGTGTTTGTTGCTTGAAATTGGTTAAAAGGCAAAAAATGCGGAAATATAATTTGTTATAAAAAAATGTTTGTGAATACTAATTGAGAATTTGTTGAAGTCGAGATATTTTGGTTGATTTGTGTTCACATTTACTACTTGTTTCGTTACGATCTGCTTTGTTTTGTTTTTATCTCCTATGCTGTTACCCTCCTCTGTTGTTTCATTGATGATAAAGCAATAAAGACAAAATAAAAAAATAAAAACAAAAACAAAACCAAAACCACACAAAGGTCTAGCTACATTGAGGAAGTTTAAATGACCGTTATTAAATGTGTGTGATAATTTAAATAAATTACCGGTCTGGTCTGTTTGGCCGTCCCCGTTTAGATGTTTTTTTTTCGGATTTGTTTTGTTTCTTTCTTTTTCTTTAAAAACCCTTTTTTCTAATAATATCAAATCTGCATAATTTGTTATTATTTTTGTTGTTTTATAATATATTTATTCTTCATTTTATTTCCGCTTAGCATCCAACAAGTGAATACCGGACATTGGCCATCTTCCGACATGTGTTATGTGCCGAGTAAAACATAATAGACGATTATTTTCCTCAATTCTTGTTAATCAAGATCATGGCCTAATGTTTAGCATAATGTTGGCCAAGTCATTGTCACATGAACGAAACGAGCAAACGAGTGAACATCAATTAATTGTTCATAAATTATTGTTTAATTCGCATAAAATTCGTATATGTAAACACATACACACATATAGGCTTATGTTGCACATGCTCATCATTCTTTGTGAGATTCGAGATTCTCTAATGACCTGGCCTGTGTAATTTAGTTTTAAAGAACTAGAATACATAATTGTAATTTAATTTAATTACACATTGACCATAAGGCTGTAACTACTTGTTTTGTCATTACTGAAAAGAGTATTATTAAATAAATATTACAGAGTTTCTAATACCCTCCACAATGAAGTGTATATGGGCAATATTGCCAATTTTTTAACATAGCTGAAGCGGAGGTTCACCCCTTTATAACTGGGGAACTACTTAAGTATATGAAAAAAGTGAATAGTTTTGGGTTAATTGATCTCTCGTTGCAAACTGTTCATGATATTGACCTCCAAACTTTATTTTGGTGAAAGCTGTGTCTACTTTAATGTAAAAAAATGTGTAAAAACAGGTTGAGGCGAACCAGTTTTTTTATGTTCTCTATCGATTTGTGACTAAGCCACTCATTGCACGGTCTTCGTGTCAAAATAAAACTAGAAGCCAACAAAATGGGGACTACGCCCCTTATGTATCATTTTTCAAAATTTTCACTGCATCTACCTTTAAATGATGCTGACATTTTGAAGCTCGATTTTGAGTGTTTTTTTAATTTTACTTCTAGCTTTAATACGCAAACAGGATTTTCTAAAAATCGATTATAAGATTATTGTAGTCGCGAATCTGCGTAATTTGATATGTATTTTGTGTATGTAGTATGCACAGCATCAGAGTAATACTCATCCGAAGGTGAGAATTTTGTGCGATCAAATTTCTAAAAAACCTATTTTTCGGGCCAAATTTTTAGATCTGTCAACTGAATGATATGGGTACCCGCGATCAATAAGGTTTTTTACGTTTCGGATGATATAAAATCTTCTTCGTGAAAATCCATCTACTAGAACGGCGGGAACTGGCCTTCCAAAAACACGAAATTTGGCAAAAAATGTTTTTGAAAATATCGCGGATTTATTTGCGTTTTCTGTGGATAATTTCCGCTCAATAAATGACCTCATACGGATTTTGATCTTTTTCGAAAAGAGAACTTTAAAAACTTCAGCCGAAAGAGAGATGTACCCAATTTATCTCAAAAATAGATTTTGCTGGCACATCCATGGTTCTTAATGGACCACATTGAAATGGTATAGATCGATGTATTTTTTTAGGGTGCACACAGAAATCGGATGCGCGTTAATGGCATATGGAGATTTCGGAAATTATTCGCGTTTTACGATTTTTTGGGTACTTCAATGTAACGTGTGGCACATCTTAGCCGTCAAATGAAATTTCGCAAAATATATATGAATTGGAAGATGAACTTCAGTACTTCCTGGAAACCGCATGCGCATCAAATGATTTTGAGAATTACGCGATTTAGACGCAATTTATCTCAAAAATAGTGTGAGCTGGCACATCCATGGTTCTTAATGGACCACATTGAAATCGGTATAGATCGATGTATTTTTTTAGGGTGCACACAGAAATCGGATGCGCGTTAATGGCATATGGAGATTTCGGAAATTATTCGCGTTTTACGATTTTTTGGGTACTTCAATGTAACGTGCGGCACATCTTAGCCGTCAAATGAAATTTCGCAAAATATACATGGATTGGAAGATGAACTTCAGTACTTCCTGGAAACCGCATGCGCATCAAATGATTTTGAGAATTACGCGATTTACACGCAATTTAAAATGTATATTTCATAATATTATTTTATTTAAAGATTTATTCCTATTTATAGAACCCCAAGATTTATCGGAAGGGTCTTGATATAATCCGCAAGGCGTATACTTATACACAAAAAGTGATTATTATTATATATGTAAATTTTTTCGGCGAAATTCGGGTAAAATTGCAGAATAACCCCAACATTTTTTTTCTGAAATTTCTTGTATAAAATTAAAAAAATAAATATGATGACATTATTTTTTCGAACCAAAAACAAATATTTTTCCTCAATATCTTGTTTTGTTGTCGCTGTGATTTAGAAACCGCTACACGGACTTGTGTGATTTTGACATCATTTGATTCATCATGGTGTTTAGATTATGTAGATATTTTTAAATTAATTTTTAGGTGTGTGTATGTAATTAATATAATGAAAATATTGATGTAATCTGCTATATTTTTTTTATTTTTCTCATATTTCGCGAATATGTGCAACTTTATCGTGATTATTATAATATATTCATATTCTTATTTTACGGAGGAAGATATATATCAATGTTTTTCGTCAATATAATAAACGGCGTAATTTTAAGATTTTTTTCATATGCCCAAAATTAAAACCTCGATAACTTTTGCGCGCATCAACCAAAAATTTGATCGCGAACGGTTTCGGAGTCAGAACATTTTTCTCTATATGTGTACCAAAAATCATTGATGTGCCACAAAAACAAAAAAGCAGATTTTTTGAAAATGGAATATTAAAAAATTGGCAATATTGCCCATATATATAATGTGTAATTATGTTGCCAAAACTTCAAAATATTCACCGGAGAAGTGTATATACTCTTCAGCATAAAATATTCTATAACAATTTAGTAATGACCGTCAGTTAAAATCGTGACCAAACTCAAAATATCCATGATAGAGCATGAAAATTATGCACATATTGCTTATTTGCTGCAAGACTGGCATAAATCAAAATAATCGATTTTGCTGAAAATGCGTTTTAAGGTTTCAATTTACCTCAGATCTTATATGAGACAAAGAAACTTCTAATGCTTTTCAATCAGAATGTGTATGAGATATTCATCGGTATTTTGTACACAACATGAAGTCTGATATAGCGAACAAGTCTGAATCATTAACTTAAACATCACGAATTTTGATTTATGCCTGTTTTGTAGCAAATGAGCGATATCTTGCTACAATTTCTAGGATGTTTGGTATTACAAATGGGATATATGTTTTGGTATATACTCCATACAACAATCGATTTTGACTTTAATTTTATATTTTTTGTTCTCATTGGGTGGAAAAATCTTCCTAAAGCAATTACAAATATCGGTGATGGTTTAGGTATAAAGGGTTCTCCCGAAAATATTCTGATGACCATAAACTCATTTTCCAACCGATCAGGCTGCAATAGAGTATTCCACTCCACTTCTTTGTACAATTGGCTTGTCATATCCGCCATATAGCCACATTTTGCAACCGAAGTGACTTCTGAATTAATTCTGATTTTAATAGTTGTAGTTGTCACAAAGAAAAATTAATTCAATTTAAAAAAGTGAATTGAAAATTAAACATACACTATTTAAAAAATGTCGCTTTAAAAGTTCAAGTAAAAATCTCAGCAACTCTTGAAGATATAGCCGTTTTATTCTGTCAATATCAAACCATGGGAAGAGCGTTTCTCAAATTTTAAACTCGTTACTTTCGAAACTGGGTTGGCGGGCATGATAACTCAAAAACGATTAATACAAAAAAAAAAAAAAAACCAGAACCAGAACCAGAGAGGTTCTCTTTCGAATACCGTTGGAATTTTGAGAAAATAATTTACAAAATTTTGTTGTTGTTCTGTTGTTGTAATTAAAGAAAAGTCCTTCTTTTCGATGATTGCCGATCACTGGAACATCCGAATCTCAAAATTCTAACGCAATTAGAAAGATTATTGATTTCGCACATAATTTACAAAATGTCGGATCTAAGGAAATTATTTTTTGGACAATAATTTTTTTCAGATAATAAAAAAACTCTTCTGAGTCCAATTATTGTCAAAGGCCCCATATACGGATCTTGACCGATTTTAGGCATTTCAGTACCAGTCTTTTTGGGTCCCTGGCATCTAACATGCCTAATTTACTTTGTGGTATTCAGCTTATATATTGGTTCCCTTTAAATATGCCTTGCCATTATGCCGTCTATATAGTTTCGATGGACTTCAGCAAACCTAACCTTCATATTTCCGCTTACTATACTTTAGTAAACCTTCAGCTCGTTTATATGACGTCGTCCTGGAAATATAAATTTTTCTATAATCCGATTTAGCCGTTTCGGAGATAGCAAAAATTTTTTTCAACTTCTACGCGTTCTAACATCCTCTAATTGTTCTCAAACTTTGGCAATCGTAAAATCTAAAAAAATCAACATGTAAAAATATGTCGCTAACCGTACGGAGGTTTCCGGTATTTTGAGGTTTCCGGATAATTTGTGAAAAAATATTTATTTAGCAGAAAATTCTCAATTTTGGTATATGGTTTAAAATAAAGGTTCCGCTCTATTTTCATAACCATATCCGAATTTTTTCACTGAAGTGGCGGTAATTTTGCATTTCGAGTTCGGAATATTTCAGTGGAATTTTCCAGCTGATTGTGGTTAACATTTTACACACCATCAAATGTGTGTTTGGCTATAAATTTAGAACGAATATTGACACTAATGGTCCACAAAAGTTCACCATTTTAAAAAAATATCGGAATAAGTATGGTAACGTACCTTTCTCGTCGGAATTGGTCATTCCAAACGATATTACATGTTGGGTTTTAAGGTTTGAAAGTTTTGTCAACACAAGAACTCAAGTCTAAGGATCTTCAACAACGTCATGTGTTTGCGAATTCGGTTCTTCAAATGCTTGAAAATCACAAATGTTCTTGTTAAAAAGGATATCTTCCTTTTTGGTTCGGCGGGGTCATTGAACCTTAAATTTTGGAAAAATGAGGTTGGGTTAACAGTTACGGTGAATTTTCTACCTTATGGACACAAGTGATGTGAGGTTATCGAGGACACATGAGACGAAGGGAGTGAATTTGCGATTTTCTTAGGCAAAACGTCACAATAAGGATATGACCATATATGAGCCACGAAAGAGCTGTATGAAATTACAAAGAGCTATAAAATAGAGCTTTAATAGTTTGTACATTAATTGGTACTACTCATAAGATGTTTGGTATTGGAAATTGGTTTTATTGGACCACATATTGTTGCATTTTTAGGGTAGCCTCATATATAAGTACCTATTAAATATTTTATATATAATTATAATTTGTTTACTAATTATTTATTTTCTTTCTTTTTAGGTAAGTTCCGATTCGAAATATTTATATTTAAATCACTTGGAGAAAGGTAAGACAGTATTTGTCATTCTTAAGACCTCCGATGTACAAGAAAAAAAAGACAATAATTCTACATAACATTATTTGAAAGAATTTCACAACACCAATGTGATTCACCATGGCCCAAATAGTCCAAACAAAGTTCCGTGTCATTGTACCGCCAAAAATTTTTATTTTGCCAAACCACATGCACACTTTTTCCATTCGAATAATTTTCAATAATATTTATGTTATTCTGCCACCTAGTTATCCATATTCTATAGAGAAAAAAACAAACAACACAAATATTATCTGCAATTACTATTCATTTAGGGTGGGTTAATGAAAACCCCAGATTTTTTGGCTCACGTAATTTGGGTGTTGCGTGAAGTTCTGTACACCCCGCCCCCCATAGCAGAATCATTTATGACAGTTATTGTTTCCGCACCCAACAAAAAAGAGACGTATCTTCTTTAGTACTCCCATCACATAGTATGTGGAATAATACCGAACTATGAATTGTTTCTGGTATGAAATTAAAAAAACAACAACAAACAAAAGAGCAACATAAGAATTATTTAGATGTTTAATTTCTCGTTGCTGATTCCATTCTTTTGTTTGATATGACCATTAAGCACCTCATCTGGCCGTTCAAAGAGAGCCTTTGGTTGTTCTCCTCAGTCAGGCAGCCGAGCAACCAACCATTCGAAGTCATTAAGATTCTTAATTGCAAATTGGTAATTTTATTTTTGATAAAAAACATTATCTGACTGGCATTGAGAATGAGGTGTGTGCGCATGGCTAGTAAGCGGTTAGACTGACAATCAGTCATTATCACAGCTATGTATGTACGTTGATGTGGCTGGAGTGCGACAATTATACTCAAAGATATGCACAAATGACGTAGATAAATTTGCTATGAAATAAATATGAAGTGCAGTGATTTTTGGTGCCAGGGAGTTTTTTCGAATTTGTTAATGGAATCATTGGAAATAATTAAAAATTGGCATAGAAGAAGACTTTGGTTGGTCCTGCAAAATACCGAAAATGGGAAGCGATTTTTATGTGGAACGGGACTATATAATATTACATACCCTGAGAATCTGAAATTTCAAATTACACTCACTTCGTTGTCCTGTTCAAAAACTCTAAATTCTGTCGCTACCCATCTCAAACATAGACTATTCAAATTTCCTGCCAGAATGTCTCTTATTCTCTGGCACTATGAAAAATCAAAATAAAGCTTGGCCCCTGATAGAAACTAAAAGTATGTAAAAATGGGGTCTTCAAAATATTCCAAATTTATTGCTTTCTTACATGGGGCTACATTTAAACTTGGATCAACATCTAGGAGAAATCGAAGTGCACAATTAAAAAGAACAAATTTTGGAAAATGAGAAAACGACCTTCATGGTATTTAAAATAAACAAAACATAAACCTTTCTTTCAAAACATAAAATGCTTTCTTTCAGTTATCCCCTGATAAATGCGCTTAGGTCCTTTAAAATGCCGAAAATCTGTCGGGCATCTTTATAGAAAATTCCTTATAAGCAAAAATGTACTTAGCATGGCACGTACGATTAAAGAAAGCTTCTACTGAAAAACTCACTTTTCAGACTTAGCATACTATGGTTCGGAGGCGTCGATTTGAGAAACATAAATGTCAAATTACAGCAATTTTTCAAATGCAGAAATTTTTGTTCAAATTGTGGCGAGGACCTTCAATATTTAAAATCGGTCGGACCTCATTATTTTCTGTCAGGATATTTGCAATCGTCTAAAAAAACTGAAATGATATACTGCAGTCACTCAGAATGTCAAAATTGAAAATTTTCTGCCAGGATGTTTGTAACCCTTTGAGAAATCGAAATAACAAACTGAAGCCACTCAGGATGGAAAATACGTTTAGAACATTCAAAATCCCGAAAAATGGGAATTTTTTACCGGGAAACATAAACGAAAAATTACAGAAATTTAGGCTGGACAGTGCGGCGAGGTCCCTCAAAATATTTAAAATCGGTCTGTCAAAATATGGATTGAACATTTTGTGTCAGAATATTTGTAATCCTCTGAGAAATGGAAATAACAAACTGAAGGCACTCAGGTTGGAAAATATGGTTAGGAACTTCAAAATACAGAAAATGGGAATGAACTCGTATATGGCGAACTGTGCCAACATTTTGAAAATTTTATTTCGAAAGAGATTTGCACCTCTGGAAACCCAAATTGGTAATTTATAGCCACATCATTTGGAAATTGTGTCTTTGGGCTTTCAAAACTAACATGGACCTTCTTTGAACATTTTTTTGGAAATTTGTCTTCTGTAGTTCTTTTGAGGAACCAAAATATCAAATTATATACATTCAGGATACGGTTAGGAAATATTTACATTGAGCCTATATTACGGACCTATATTGAAAATGTTCCACGAAATATTGTATTGTCCAACTTATGGTGGTGGTTATAGTAAAATTAACCTTATCTGTGTAGGGACCCGAATCTCAAAATTCCAAAGCAATTAGAAAGACCAAATATCTGACTGTGGTATGAACTAGGATTATTGATATCGCTCGAAAATTGGACCATGAAATTTTTGTTTGGTAAATCGCCAATTTACGATCAAAAACTAAGCTGGAAAACAGAAAGATATTCCCCAATTGGATTTATCCTATTTTATAGGAATGCGTTTAAAGTTTGTTAAAAAAATCTTGCCGTCCCTTGATGCTGAGACAATAAATCAGCTATATCTACAAGAATTCTTGACATTTTCACTTTAAATATTAATAAGACATTCATGGGGCTGTTGTTCCGATCAATTTTATTGAACATATCTAAGTGTTCTATAAATCAACTTAAGGGGACCTCCCATTCTCGGGGTCAAAAATTTTGTTGATATAATTCGAATCTGCACTAGTTAATAAATGTCCCTACAAAATTTCAAGTGAAAATATCAAGAACTCTTGAAGATATAGCCGCATTATTGTGTCAGCATCAAGTGAAGGCTGAGGGGCTTCTCAAACTTTAAACGCGTTTTTCTCTAAACATTTTTTTGCGAATGGCGGGCACGATAACTCAAAAACTAATAACCCAATCGATTTCAAATTTTTACACGTTTCTCTGTGGGTGTATAGCTATCGTATGAACTAGGATAAAGCCAATCGGTGAAGATCTTCCTTATTTTTTAACCTGGTTTTTGGTCCAAAAATATTTTTTCAAAGGTCCACCATTTTGTTAATTTTAGAGCGAAGTCAATAATCCTAGTTCATACGAGAGCCCGACATGTACTCTTTCTAACACCGTTGGAATTTTCGGATTCCGATGTTCCAATGCGGGGTTATCATGCCCGCCATCATTTCCCTTAATCTAAAAAGGTTGCCCAGAACCTAGAGAAAATAATTTTTATTACAGTTTAGCTTAAATGGTATTCATAATTCTAACCACCGTCAAGGTTAATAACTACTCTTGTGAAATTTAAATTGTATGTTTGATTCGCAACTAGCCACAATTATTTCTATCCTACAATGCTCCATTACAAATCAAAAAAATTCTTATCGAATTATATGTTCATATTAATTTATTTAAATACTAGTTTCGGAACATAATTACACTGCCAAGAGAAAAACTTCGCGATCCGATGGTCTAACCAAAAAAATGCTAAAACTTGTTTTTGGACAAACGGCAACATTACTCAAATATCTTTGGTTTACATGTAATTTTCAATACACCGGCAATCAAGGTCAAATTCAAACGGTGCAATGATCTTGTGGCTATAACCAATTTTCATGTAACACAAATTACAGATAGATACAAAGACACACACACACATACATACGATATGTAAGACTCCAATGGCAAATGCCATGGCAAAAATGTCATAAATTTGTTTAATTATTTGAATGATTAGATGACGCCCGGCATGCCAATTACAAACACTGTTCGTTTGTTAATGTCATTGATTGAAAAATGAAAACGGAAAATTCTGGAAAACTTGTAATGTTCTGAAATCAGATATTAAATATTTTAAATTTTTTTTTGAAGTGGAAGAATTTTCCTTTCCGATACAAAATTACAAAATAGCCAAATATTTAAATTCCGACATATGTAGTATCTATGTGAATACATGTTTGTAAAATTAATTGTAATTCTGTCCCAATATTCCACAATATTCGGGGGTATTAAAAGCAATTACAAAGCATTTCCAAAAAATCAATAAAACATTTGTTTTTGTTGCTGTTGTTCGTTTGCTTGTTCAAATAAAAAGTTGTCCAAATACCAATCCATATTACAACTACACAAATAAAGTGGTTGTGTGTACGTGTTGGTGATCTTCATCAAACTTTGATGTGTGATGCGCATTACCACACGTTTGACATACCGCAAAGTGTCAAAGCTGCGTTTTGATGCCGGCTGCTGATCAATAGTAGTTCGAAAGATGTTATCTATGCTGCCGTTCATAGAGGTGTTGTTGTTATTGTACGATAATAGACTTTTTGAACAAAGACTTTTTTCGGAAAAATTGTTATTGGTTTTCAAGCGAGATTTAGGAGGTTTGTAAAGGCTTCTTTCTCTATGTATATACTATATTCTACCAGTCGGGTTCCCACAAAAAAAGACGTTAAATCGTCGTTAAGCGCCGGGCTGAACATTTTATACCTCTACCATGAGTTGGACATTTTAATAACGCAAATCGATCGGTTATTTTACATGAGTCGTATACCATGGTAAATTACTGGCAGGAGAAAATGACAACATAAACATAGGCTGGATGCTATCAGGCACTTTCAAAATATTTAGTATTGGTCGGGACCCTTTTATTTGGGGTTATGTAATTTTTTTAAGATAAACCCTTATTAACTATTTTTCTGTTATCCTCTGAGCAATGAGGAAGATCCTACTTCAATATACCAAAAATCGGTCGGGAATCTTTACGGATATATATTCAAAATTTGTTTTCCTCGTTACAGAAACATTTATGCAAAATTACAGAAATTTTAAGTGTAAACTGCATCGAGGACAGTCAAAATATTTAACATCTATGGTGAACCTTATATGGGGGACTTTGGCAAAATATGGTCAAAGACATTTTCTGCCAGGTAGTTTGTAATCCTTTGAGAAACCGAAATAAAACATTACAAACACTCAGGATGGAAAATGCAGTTAGGACCTTCAAAATACAGGAAATAGGAGTGAACGTTTATATGCGACCTATGCCAAAATTTTATGTTTTTCCCCCAAATTACAGAAACTTGGGGTGGAAATTGCTACTAGGGCCTTAAAAACATTTAAAATCGGTCCGACCCTTGTATAGAGCCCTATGTCAAAATATGAATCATCATTGAAAATTTTCTGTCAGGATGTTTGTAGTCCTCTGAGAAACCGAAATAACAAATTGCAATTGGGAGTAATCTTTTATACACGAACTATTTTTAAGATTTTATTCCAGAAAAGCATTTTTTCCTCGGGTATGCCAAATTGGATCAGACTATAAGATCGGTTATAAATTTTTCAAAATGCACATGGACGTTTTTTGAGTAACCAAAATTATATAGAATTAGGATGGTAATGCGATTAGGAGATCTTAACATTGAGCCTATATCAACAATTGTGTTTAGCCTCCCCGAACTCTCCAACTTATGGTGGTGGTTAACCTTATCTGCCTACTTCTTCTGGTATCTTCGTTCGATGGCTCTACATAGGGGTATGAACTAGCATTACTGACATCGTTCGAAAATTAGAAAAAATTATTTTTTGGAAAATCGCTCTATTTTCGACCAAAAACCAAGCTGGAAAATAGGAAAGCCCTTAACTGATTAAATTTATCCTAGGTCATACGAAAGCGTTTAAAATTTGAGAAGCACTCTTGCTATATCTTGAAGTATAAAAAATTGCATCATGGGATAATTGGAGACCTGTTTAATAAATTACGGACGAAAAGGTCATACAATGAATCAAGTTAGAAGGAAGACAAACAAATTTCCCATTCGATTTTACTGCAGAAATGTAATCTCCATAAGTAATATTTTTATGTATCGCGCCAAACTTTGACCTATGGTCTTTCATCCCCAATAAGATTTTTTCAACCCAATGTCATGACCCCGATTTTACCCACTGAGAACCAATAATACCAAATTTGTCTAAAACTTTAAAATACCGGAAATTGGAAGGTATTGTTGTATGCGATCTATATTTAATCATGACCAATATTTATAATATTCAGGAGGGAGATTACAAAGTAAATCAGAACCCCAAATGCTAAAAACATTAAAAATTCCGAAAATCGGTTTCTATAGCTGTTTAAAAACCTTGCTGTTTAAAAACGGTTGTCCATACCGTTCTATAGTTCTATACATAGGACTTTAAGCTAAAGAATACCAAAATAGTCAGGAGAACATATTTTAGTTATGAAAAATCTGGCAAAGGTATTTTAGTTGCGGAAAACCTATAAAACTCTAAAGGAAATCTTGTAAATATGAAGCAGCTTCTACATTATATAAACCGAAGAAGACGGATGATGCCGGTAAACGACCTACGAAAGTCTATAAAGATATACATAACCAGTGAGCGGAGCAGTATAGTCGGACGGGGCCGACCATACAATACCCTACACAACTACCACGGAACTCAAATTTTCTGCAGATGTATATTCCGAGCCTGGGCAATATTTCGTGATATTTGCACCCTCTTACCCGATGAGAGGTAAACAGCACCTCTTCCTTACACAGACATATTTTCCGAATATTACGAGTTTTTCCGAATATTGTCAGTACAGCTATTGTCCAGATTCCCTTCACCGTGGGTTGTGTTGTGATGTTCGGCTTTCATTTGTGGTCTATAGATCGACTCGAAAATAACACAAAAAAATAAGTTTTCCGTCCACTACATTCCAAAATTATTATCTGGTCATCACCGAAAATTATAAGCGTTGTCCTTGACCATAACTGGAACCTCATGGAACATTTCAAAGCGATCAGCTCTATAGTTCCCCTCTGTAGAGTGATAATGGGTTACTAAATAATATACGAATACGAGATACCTGTAAATATTTAGGTTAACTCCCACATCCGAGGACATACAACAATATAATTGGTATTAATGTAAAGGTCAACCACTCCTCTTGGATATAATATCATCTTCTCGAGTCTATGTCCTTCAGGGGCAAATATATACGCTATAGAATACAAATTTTGTTATTTTTCACACAAAAGTCAGGGTCCATTTGACCCGCTAAATATTGACCGACCTTTATCAAAACAGGCATGCTTATTCTTTGGCCCGATCCCCTTCTCATGCAAAATTTCACGATGTTCGGGCCGGACGGACGGACGATCGGTATACTTAAAGGTGGGTCTATGACCAATATTTCGCGGCGTTACAAACTTTTGGGGCTGCACAAAGCTATAATACCCTGACAACATAGTTGTGTAGGGTATAAAAACCCAATTAGAGGTTTTAGAGTGAGTGAGAGAGAGGGAGGGAGAGAGAATACCTACAATCGTTATTCTTTATAGAGAAAGCAGGGGTTTATAAATACCAATTGGTATGTTTTGAGAACATGGGGGTTTATTAGGACCAATTGGACAGTATAGAAATGACAGGTATTTATAAAAACCAATTGGTATTTTCTATAAAGACTGTTTTCTCTATAAAGACAGAATTGCCTCAGTGCAGACCTGTGGTACCTATACACTTCCAATCGGTCAATTGGTCTGTATAAAGGCCTGTGGTCTTAATACAGACCAATACGACCATATAAACATCCTGCATTCTATATACTGATCAATTGGTCTTTATACACTCCTGTGAATTGTATACAGACATGTGGTCTCTATCTCTAACGGCCAATATACGGAGCATTTACCTGTGGTTTCAATACAGACCAATTTGTCTTAATAAATCCAATTGTAAGTGGAAGTGTCTTTATAAATTTAATTGGAAAAATATGAGCTATGATGAAAAGGCGGTTAAGAAATGAACTCCAAACAATTGCAGGTATAAATAGTGAAATATAGAATTCTATTACACCATATGAGAGCAATAATCAAAATAAAATAAATTATTTCTCGTTCTCTCTACCTTTCTTTAAATGTTTATGTACCACCTGATAAAACCTTTCATAGAGCATGGGTAACAACACTTTGCCCTGTACTTTCATCTTCATTAATGGTCTGGAGAGGTTAAAACAAAAAATAAAAAAACACACACACATAGACATATAAACATACCAACCAAAATTAGGCGAAAAAATGCCGGGTGCAAATTTAATTTATTAACGCTTAGATACCACACAACCTCAACTTGTGTTTATTTATCCAGACACCAGGAAAAAAACATTACCTTTAAAAAAGGTTTTGCGACATCTGTAAATGAAATGTTTGGTCATCACCGTGTATGTATGGGTGTGCGTTTGTGTGAGTGTAAGGTTTCTGAGTACCATTGAAAAAAATATATAAATAAACATTCAAAGCAAAAACAACAATATAAATTATTTGATTAATTCATTACATAAACATAAAAGTACTCACATACACAATCACATGTGTGTGTGTGTGTGATTTTTACAAATGACCATGGTCCATGGGGACGCATACATGCGAACAACAAAATAAAAAGCGATAAAGCAGTAGCTATGGAAACTCCAAAATTTATTTCATCTCATCCATTAGCCGTTAGAGTGGGGTAAAGTACATTCAAACATTTGTCGGTTCGGTTCCATCTGAATCTCTTGTCAATTTGTATATATTGTGGTTATTACAAATCTGTTTCAATGGTTCACTCCTTTCTAGCTCGCCAAATTATATTACCAAGTCAAACATTGACGATAGTTGTTACCTTACATTGCGGCTTTTGTTACAGTTTAAAACGATGACTAAGCAGCGGAGTGAATGAAGTCCAAAGGCAAATCATCTTCACTGTCAAATGTAGGGTCGTAGAGATGTTGTTTTGTTTGCCGCAAGATATTGTAATAACAAAAAAATGTGTGTGTGTGTGTTTTTATTTATTTTTTTTTTCGAATGTGTATGACTTCCACCGGTAGTTGTTTTGAATAAAATAACGAAATAGACAACAACAAATAATGTGGTTGTATAGACAAACTTTCGGTGGCAATGGCTCTAAACTTTTCGAGCACTCACAAAAGAATGGGTGGTTGGAAGTCTGAGCAAAAAAGTTTTTGAGATTTTTATTTTGTGGTGACCTACCGAACCATAGGCAAGAGCCGAAGTGGAACAATAATTTTAATTAAATTTAAACCTTTGTGGGAGAGATACAAGAAGAAGTGTACTGATGGGACCATTTTCGGACTTGATGTAGGTTGGATAACAATATTATAAGGCGAAAATTTTGGATGAAATTGGACATTCTGAACCTTTGCGAGGGGAAGATGTAGTGGACCGTAGCTCCATTTTCAAACAATATATAGGTTTGGTTAAAATATTGGGTTGTGCAAAGTTTGCTGAAAATCTGATTAATTTTCATTGGCTATTTGATGATGGAGGTACTATAAAGAATGGACTACTATGCCCATCTTCGAACTTGATTAAAATTTGAAAAAAGGTAAAATTTGAATGAAATCGTTTAATATTTAGTCTTTTCGTATCAAAATGTGTATATCCGAATTGACCAGAAAGGCTTATAATCGCTTAATGGTATATAGGTGTTTCTTTTTGTTTAAACACCTACAGAAAAACCATGTTCTATAAATCAGAAGGTCTAACATATATCTTTAATATATATGAATAGGAGATATTTTTTATATAGAGAACCTTTCATATGAAAATATTCCAACTTCAGTGGAAGATATTCAAAGGACTCTCATACATATTTATTTTATAATGACTATAATAGTAGCCTATTTATAGAAGACCTTCTTCAACATTTGTTAACTCCAATTCTATGGTCTATTGTTTTTCAACATAAGTTTAAAGTTAACTATTTAATGATGTTGAAAAAAACAATTCCGGTTATTAAATATTGTCATTTCATAATGCTGTACCGTTTTAAGTCATTTCAAAATATGCAAATTTCATTCATAAACCATTTATTGTGGTAACATAAATTAATAACCAAGATTTGTAGGCCTTGTTTGAAACAGTTTTCATTGTTATACTTTTGATGATGATGAAGAGTAATAATGAATGGAGACCTTTGATTACGTCAATTGTGACATCTCTGGAGAAAAAAATCGGCAAACTCTCAAAATTAGCCGTCCTACGTTTCTCATACGAAACTGTCGCCACATGACCATTTTTTCGAAGAAATCGATGTTGCGGTGTACTTATTCTACGACCAAGTTTCGCTGGACTTTGCTGGACTTCGAAGATCCATTACAGTTTTGTATCGTGCTTATACACATATATATCAATGAATAGCCACCAATAAAGATAGTTTAAACGTCGTTGAAGCACTGCGACCGTATATCTTAATCGCCCTGACTCTTTCATTATAATCGACATGGTCGTACATCAAATGTTGAACATTGTAAACTATCCAATGGAAATGTTAGATAATAGTCTTCGTATAACCCTCATCTATAGGTCTTCATCTAGAATGCCTATTAATTAGCGTGTATATGTAGAAGATTCAAGCCTGCGCTCGCTTTTGAATATGATTGATAAAAACTCTATCCTATGGCTCTAATAGTCATGTAATATTATTATTTCAAAATTATACTATTAGAAACATATATTTAAATCCTCAAATATAGATCTTATAGTATGCATAAACATTTTTTTAAAAATGTCCGCTTTCAAAATTCATGCTCATGGCTCCGATAGTTATCCAACAGTTGTTTTAAAAATCAACGCTCATGATTCAGATAACTCTACAGAAAAACGGACCTTAACAAACCACGCTTATTAAACTGATAGTCCTGTAAAACGTTTTTAAAAAATTCGAAATTATTGCTGTGAAAATCCTGCTAAATTTACTTTAAAATTCGGGAATAGGCATTTGATGGCCCTGCAAAAATTACAAAGTAACGACGTGGGTTCTAATAGACCTTCTAAAAACAATTGTTCACACATTGGTCTTTGAAAATCCACAGTTAGGATAGTCTACAAATAATATACTCTTAAAAATCCACCATCTATGATAGTCTTGCAAAATAGAATTTAAAAATCTACGAATAGAGCCCTGATATTTTTCCAAAAATATATTTTAAAAAACCTTGATTATGGCCCTGACAGGCCTTAAAAATACGCTCCTGATCTGCGTCAAAAAAATTAAGAAAAAGTACAATGAGGGCTTCAAACGTAATGAGGCCCTCATCAAATTTTGGTTGAAATATTCTTATAGACATTTTTTTGTAGTCCTAGCTCTAATTAAAATATTTTGAAACCAGAGAGCGGAACAGTATAGTCGGACAGGGTCGACCAAATGATGCCCTACACAAATATAACTTTCTGTGGTTCTATTTTGCGATATTTGCGCTCTATTACTAATATTCGGTACAACCCTTATAATTGCTTGTCCCTATTCCCTTTACCGTGGGTTGTGTTGTGACGTTATGATCGATTAAAAAAAAAAATAAATAAAATAAATAATAATAAAAATAAATAATAAAGATTATTATCTGATCATCGTTATAGGCGTTGTCCTTGACCATGCCTGGATCCTCATGGAAAATTTCGAAGCGGTCAGTGCTATATTTCCGCCCTCTAGTGTGGTAATGGGTTAATAAATAATATCTGAATGCGTAAGCACCTGTAAATATTTAAATGTAACTCCCACATCCGAGTACATACGATAATTCAATTGGTATCAATTTTAAGGTCAACCACTCCTCTAGGATATACTATCAACTTATCGGCTCTATATCCATTTACCATTTCCATTTAACACGCTAAATATTGGCCGATCTTTATCAAAACAGTCATTTTTATTCTTTGGACCAATTCCCATCTCCATGGCGATGTTTGGGCCATTATTGCGGCCTTTGGAGCGACCAGAAAATCAGAAAAAAATAACGTTTTTGGTTCATTTCATCCCCTAAATATTAACCGATCTTTACCAACAATAGGGGTCTTCATTGACCTGAACTTATCCTACAGGCCAAATTTCGTGAAGATTTGTCCATAACTGTGTCCTGTATCGTTTTTACAAATTATAATGGGCAGACGGACGGATATGTCAAGATCGACTCAGCTAGTCGAGATATGACGATCGGTATACTTAAAGGTGGGTCTATGATCAGTATTTCGCGGCGTTACAAACTCTTGCACAACGCTATAATACCTTGAAAACGTAGTTTTGTAGGGTATAAAAATTCCACTCCCTAATAGTACTCAAAAATATTAATTATTTTTTTTTACAAAAATTACGACTCAAAAATAATAATTAAGAAAACCACTGTTAGTTCTTAAAAAATATTTTTTTTTGTTTTTTGTTAAAAATTGCAAAATTGAAATAACAAAATTTGATTTTATAAAAATGAGACCACTTAAAAAATATTCTTTTTAAAATTGTGTACGAATAATCATTTTGAAAATATTTTTGGAGACCTACGCATTTTTTTCAAAAAATGTGGATTACTTTTAAAAAATTGAAAAATAAACCCGTTTATGGATTAAATAATGTTCTTTCTAATTTACCGTTTATGAATTCTCTTTCAAAAAATTATTTTTAGGAATCTACTTATTGATCGTTCAGAAGGGTTCTTTACTCCTGATATCTTCAATGTTCTTTTGTACCTTTTTATACCTTTGTGGAAACTCCCTAATGTCTCCTACTCTGAACTCTAAAAATTCTTTCCAGTTCTGTGTCACGTGTTTGCAGTTAACAAACCAAATCAGAACTGCGGTCATCAGCATATGTAACTACCAGGCACCTTCCATTCTAACAGATAACAGATCTTTTCATGTAAAGCCTCTAAAACATAATTTGACATCTTAAATGGTTAACAACAACAACAGCAGCAGAAGTAAAAACACTTAGCATTAAATTGTTCAGAAAATTAAACAAAATGATTTTTTTGGTTTTTATACCCTACACAACTATGTTGTCAGGGTATTATAGCTTTGTGCAGCCCCAAATGTTTGTAACGCCGCGAAATATTGGTCCTAGACCCACCTTTAAGTATACCGATCGTCATATCTCGACTAGCTGAGTCGATCTAAACATGTGTGTCCGTCCGTCCGTCCGTCCGTCCGTCCGTCCGTCTGTCCATTATAATTTGTAAACACGATACAGGCCACAGTTATGGACCAATCTTCACGAAATTTTGCATGTAGGATGGGTTCTGGCCAATGAAGACCCCTATTGTTTTTGGAAAAGATCAGTTAATATTTAGGGGATGAAATGGACCAAATACTAAATTTTTGTCGGTTTTTCTGGTCGCTCCAGAGGCTGCAATTATGGCCCAAACACCGCGAATTTTTGCATGGAGAAGGGGATCGGGCCAGAGAATAAGCATGCATGTTTTGATAAAGATCGGTCAATATTTAGCGGGTCAAATGGACCCTGACTTTTGTGTGAAAAATTACAAAATTTGTATTCTATGACATATATATTTACTCCTGGAGAATGTAGACCCCAGGAGTTGATAGCATATCCAAGAGGAGTGGTTGGCGTTTAAATTGATACCAAATATAGTGATGTATCTACTCAGATGTGGGAGTTACAGTCAAATATTTACAGGTGCTTACGTATTCAGATATTATTTAGTAACCCATTACCACATTAGAGGGAGAAATATCGCGCTGATGGCTTTGAAATTTTTCATGAAGTTCCAGTTATGGTCAAGAACAACGCCTACAATTTTCGGTGATGATCAGATTAAAATTTTGGGATGAAATGGACCGAAAACATAATTTTTTGTGTGTTTTCGAGTAGAGTATAATCCGAAAATCACAACATAACCAACCGTGAAGGTAATCTGGACAAGTAATTAGAAGGACTGTACTGAATATTCGAAAAAAGTAAGGAAGAGGTGTTGTTAACCTCTAATCGGACAAGAGGGGGCAAATATCACGAAATATTACTCCGACTCGGAATAAACATCCTCAGAAAGTTAGAGTTCGTGGTAGTTGTGTAGGGTATCGTATGGTCGGCCCCGTCCGACTATACTGCTCCGCTCACTGGTTTATTTTAATTTCGGTTTTTATTACTCACCATTTCGAAAATTTCATGGTATTGACATTCGTATTGGGTTTTTGTTTTGATTCAATTTGAGACAAGTTGACACTGCCTCAATTTGCGGTCAATGAATTGTAACGAAAATAAGGCAAACACCAAAAAATAAATAAATAAAGAACAACTATTTTTTGGTCAAGTGAGTTTGATTACTAAAAATGAGAGAGAAAAAAGATGCAAACAAAAAAATTAGGCACTTGTTTTGGAGGCAGGTTTATTTTTGTAAATCCAAAAAACGAAAGACTTAGAACACAAACATGAAACACATTTGCCTGATGGTTGTTTGTTTGGTAGTTGCAGCAGCCGTTAACAACTATTACCACCACAGATGGAGTTCAAGGCAAACATGGCCGACCACAAACATAATTTTGTGGTTTGGAAAAGAATTCTTGAATTCAAAAACTGACTTAAGCAGAAAATGTCATAGATGTTGGAGAGGAGAATCAACACAAAATGTTCTAATCATATTAGAATACCACAACAACGACCTCCCTTCACCTCCCTTTTAGAAATCATAATAATTGTGAATTTGATTTTAAATGCACTAGAGGTTTTCTTTAGATTTTTTTCTTCTTTTTTGAACACTTCAAGTACCTCCCCAATAAAGTTTTTGAGGCAATGACATAACACAAAAATCTTTTAAACACCTAAAATAATAAACAAATCTTATTTATGTGGTAATTTTGGTTTTTAATGCTCCCCTAGTAGTTTGGGGCCTTAATAAACAGTGTTAGAACCAAGGTCATAATTGTTCGTATTTTGGCACTCATTTATGGCTTAGAATATTGCGATTTTTTTGGTTTTGCTTAGATTCACAGCATATGGGGGAGAACTAGCAAGTCATCAAAGCAACAAACAATTGTTCATTTGTTTTGTTCATAACTATCATCAAACAATTTAGTTTTTTTGCAAATAAAGTTTTGTTGCCATTGCTAATAACCTGAAATTCAGTTTCTTGAGAATATTTTTGTGATTTTATTCACTTGTCTAATGACATTTTAATTTTTGTTTCTCTTCACACTTTGTTTTTATCGGAAATTGCATGGAAACTATGTTTAGTCATTTTGTTAGAATAAATATTTTTTTTTTTGCTGATGGCATAGAATTTTGAGAAGAGTCCCAAATGCATGGGAACATTTTTGTTCGATGAATTTGTAATTGCATACCGTAATTCAATTAGCATTCATGATAAATATCAATTTATGAGTTCAAAATGATGTCAAGTTCGGTGGGGTGGGGTAATTTGCTGCAGGCTCCATAAAAATTAAAAACACTTAAATGGTAGTTTAGGATTACAGAGGGATAGGTGAAGCCATATAGTTTTTCTAATCTGTAGACTATAGAAATTATCAGAAACACATTTTATGGACAGTTTTAAAAAGTCCACGCTTATGGATAGTTCTTTAAACATCTACACTCATAAATAGTGCGTCCAAAGTATGATTTTTTTAATTCTACGATTAAGGGTAGAATTATATTTTTTAGTTTATAATCTTTTAAATACAATATTAACAAGTGAAAAAAGCGTTAAATTCGGCCGGTCCAAACTTTGCATACCCTGCACCATAGGTATACTGACAGAGACTTGCAATGAAAATATAGGGAACTTAACAAAATGTGGACCTATACCGACAATTCTACAAACCGATGTATGTATACTATTATGTTCACTAAATTCAAATTTCAGCGATTTTTAATGGGGATTTTTCCTAAAATCTGAAAACCCCAAAACGTGGACTGATATTGGAACATGTGTATAAAATCCCTAAACTACTTGAATTTAGAGTGCAAAGTTATAAGAGGTTATGCCGAAAGGGAGACCAATATTGATTACATAGCTAAGAATTAGTGAATATTTGGGGTTATAATTATATGAGGGGTTATGCCTAATTATTGACCGAACCTAATATTTTAGTTCTGTATCTCAAATTTCAGCGATTTTTAATGGGGATTTTTCCTAAAATCTGAAAACCCCAAAACGTGGACTGATATTGGAACATGTGTATAAAATCCCTAAACTACTGGAATTTAGAGTGGTTATGCCGAAAGGGAGGTTATGCCGAAAGGGAGACCAATATTGATTACATAGCTAAGAATTAGTGAATATTTGGGGTTATAATTATATGAGGGGTTATGCCTAATTATTGACCGAACCTAATATTTTAGTTCTGTATCTCAAGGCTATCCTTCGCCAGGATAGAGTTTTTTATCACGATATCCTTAGAAGGCGGAATGATTACAACAGATGGCTAAATCGTCCTAGAATTTCATACTTTGTAGAATACGCCTATATGGGGACAACCCCAACACACGGAACAAACATATGTAAATTAAAACAAAATATCGAAATCTAAACCGATTTCATCGAAATTTCTTACATGTTAGGTTACACTTATTTCAGTGTGTTTTGTACATTCGGCCATATTTTGAGTTCTTCATTTACATATAAATCCAAATTTCGTGCAAAAAGAAGGATATATAGGCACTATCTACATAAAATCGGACGAAAATATATATGGGAGCTATATCTAAATCTCAAACGGTTTTCACGAAACTTACCACTGATCATTCTAGACTCAATTCAGAACGCTATGCCAAATTTCGTGAAAATCGAAAGATATATAGGGTCTTTGGTGAACTATTTACATAAAATCGGACGAAAATATATATCGGAGTTATATCGAAATCTGAACCGATTTTCACGAAATTTAACATACATCTTTCTAGACTTAATTCAGTACGCTATGCCAAATTTCGTGCAAATAGAAAGATATATAGGGGCTTTGAGGCACCATTTACATAAAATCGGACGACAATATATATGGGAGCTATAGCTAAATCTGAACCGATTTCCTAATTTCAATAGGGTTCGTCCTTGGGCCAAATAAATGAGCTGTGCCAAATTTCATCCAATTCGAATCAAAAATGCGACCTGTACTTTGTTTACAATTTAACATGGACAGACAGATGGACGGACGGACTTAAATGCATAAATCGACTTAAAAAGTGATTCTATGAATATTCTCAAAAGGAACCATGTGTCTATATCGTTTCCTTTTGCCTGTTACAAACATATGCACAAAGACATAATAACCTGTACCACAGTGAGTTGAAGGGTACAAACAGGTTGTTATATGGGGACTACCCCTAAAAGGGGGTGAATATTAATAATGTTTGGTAGGCAGATTTTTTTACCATATACGATTACACAATACCAAATTCGCGCTCAAGAACCCCAAAATACTGAAAATTGGGGTGTACTCTTATATGGGGGCTACCCAAAAACTAAATACTAAATTATATTCATTGTGGTCGGACCAAAACCTCTAAAATGCCGAAGATTTTCGGGTACCGTTATATGGGAACTACCAGAATATAAATAAAAATAAAATATTTACAAAAAATTACACTTATGGATAGAACTTAAGAAATATTTTTATTTAAAAAATCCACGCCTATAATTGGAGCTTCAAAAAATATTGCTTCAAAAACTCCAAAACTATAATAGACGCTTCAAAAAATATCGTTTCAAAAAATAACCGCCTATAATTGGCGTTTCAAAAAAACATTATTTCAAAAAATCCATGCCTATAATTGGCGCTTCAAAAAATTCCACGCCTATGAATTGTTCTTCAAAAACATTTTTCCAAAATACACCATTTTTGATATATGAAGAATTCCATCTTGTCGGATTAATATGTAAAAAATGTAAAATTCTTCTCATTATAAATTCGCATAATGTTTTGGAGATTTTTTCATAAGTATTTATGTAAAAATGAAGTAGATACCTTTCATTGTCTAAAAATAATGTCTAATATTAGAATATTGTCTACTCACATAACAACATGAAACGCCGTTTACTATTTTACCGTTGCGAAGCCGTTAAAGATTGAACATAAAAAATTGAATTGAAATTCTTAGCATAAATTATTATACCATTCTTAAGATAAAACATAGCGCCATATTAAAAATTTCAAAAAATCCCCAGACAGAAATAAAATATTTGAATTTACTTTATCTATTTCCAAGAAGTAGGCTACAACACAATTCGGCAACAAAGTTCGTTGGCCATTATTAATTTTGTTTATTTTTTATGTTGTAAGGTCATAAATTCAAAATTCGCATAGAAATTATGTTAATTTTTGTTTTGTGAATTTACATAATTTCTAGTCAACGTTTTTAAATAGAGGTCATTAATTTTGTTATATTATAATAATACATAATTTATTAATTCTATAAAATTTATTGTAATACATGAAATATTAATTTTGTGCTTTTTTTTTTTTTTTTAGAATTATTTTCCCGCCTTACTGGTTCGCAACGTATGTGGGGTACGCGCATTGGCATGAATAAAGCCTGGCAGGGCCAGACACCATATGTTATGTTATTCGATCCTGAAACTGTTGAGGTGAGTGTTGGTGATTTGAAATCGAGTTTCTACAATCTTTCAAAAAACTTGAAGATATTTTTAGAATATTAGAATATTCGTCTTGTAATATTTAGTTTGCGATTCAAGAAAATAAGGGCGAAAAAGTCGCTCAACGACTCGAAATAGAAGAAGGATATTTTTTTACAAAAATATTCCTCATTCGATTTGACTGAAGCCTTGATATGACCTTTCATATTAAAATAACTTGAAATAGCCTACTGCGTTCTAAATATACTAGCCAAGGGCTTTCATTCTTATCAGGAATTTTCCACCATGAGCTTCATTTTGTGTCACAGTGTTAGAAGACATTTTTGTCTCTAATGAGAACATATGATAACAATGAGTAAGACCTTCAACTAGAAATGTATTAAAACATTCTTAAATGTTTATAGGAGATGATCTTCTATAAAAAAAAGCTCTCTATAAAACAAATAAAAAAAGTTCTATCGGTCTTCTGATTTCCATTTCTTTCTATTGGAAATCTTTTGATTTTCCTTCTGAATGCCTCAAAGAAATCTTGCTGGTCTTCTATGAGAAGATCTTCTAGTCGTCTATGGCTAGTCCTTCTGGTCTGAGACCTTCAACATTTTATGAAAACGTCTGCTAATCCTTTATGATAATTCTTTCTGATATTCTATGGACAGAACTTCTGACCTTTTATGAGAAAAGTCTCTGGATTTTCACCATGAGAACATTTTTTTAGTTTATGTTTCTCTTTAAAGGTTTTTCTGATCTTCTTAATAAAACTTTGAAGAACATTTTAAGAAGGCCTTCTGTATTACACATATTCTCTTTTTTGGACCTGTTTAGACTCGCATGAACTAACCTTAATTTCCAATGAGAACACTTTAAGGTGTTTCCTGACTAGATTATCAGGTCTTTTATTTCAAGACATTTTGTTTTCTACATTCTGTTTCTTCTGAACCTCTGTGAAAAATCCATGAAAATACCCTGTAGTTTTCTAGAAGATTATTTTCTAGTAATCTATGGTCTATTGTGTGAAAATATTCTGGTGCTCTATGAGAAGACCTGCAGGACTATTAGAGGTGTATCCACTAATATTCGATAAAGAATCCCTCCGATTATCTATTATCTTCGATGGTATTCAAATTAAGCTACGCATTCACTTATTAGCCGATTTATACGTTCTGAATAATTATACAAAAATGACTATATAAAATTGACATACTTTTTTAAATAACAACAATTATTTTTTTAGAAAGTATACAACTAAACTAATATTTTGCATATTAGACAATAATTAACATAATATAAAAAAATATTATTTAATTTTGTCATAGATATTATACATAGATATTAAAATATTAAAGTCTGAATTAGGAACAGACTGTCAGAAAATTATGACATACAAAATAATTTATGAAATTATTTGGTTATAAAAATCATACATATGAACGTAAATTTATTTTATGTTCTTGAAAAGTTGAAATCCGTTAAAAAACAGTTTATAAGAAATTACGTTAAGAAACATAATTCGCTGTTAATGACAGTCTTCGAAGTATTGCTTAAAATTAACTTTTTGCCCTGCTCACTATAACTAGAAAACGGACTGGACATATGTTTTAGTGGAATTATTAAATTTCCAATATCTTGTCTTGAAATGAGGAAATTTTAAAAATAAGTAAAATGTGTTAGGTTCTAGCCAACCGAACTGTTCATACCCTTCACCAAGAGGTAGGCATACAATATATATAAAATCGATCGCGACTTTTATAAGCGGTTAGGTTAAAAATTCGGAATAAATTACCGAATATTGGGGGCTTCCTTATATGGGGGCTATACCAAAACTTGTACCGATATTGATAATTTTTGTAGAAGAACTCAAATTTTCAATTTAGAACCATTTTCTTTAAAAAAAAGTGACAAAATGCAAAAAAAATAAATAAATAAATAATGAAGGGGTACTATTATATGGCATCTACCCTGACATTAGGTCAATTTTAGTAATTTTTTGTTAGAATGAAAATGAGAAATCCAAAATATAAAATTATATTTGTTTCTATATTGAATAATGCGAGCTCTATCGTGATACCAACAAACGGACAGATAGGCGGGATAGGGAACAGAATGACAAATTTAATATATACTCCACTTTATATATAAACATTGTTTATGACCAACGGGCGAGCATTGTTCGAACATAGATCAAGTACAAAAAATTAGTCCTATATGTCAAATATTTCTAGCACGTCCCCATCATTTCTCTAGTGAAACGCCTGAAATCTTAAATATGACACCAATTTCAAATACCGCTAACTTAAGCCACCGAAACTTAAGCCAACATAAATAATTTTAAGGACGAAGATTTTAAAACCCATGAGAATCTAAATAATAAAATTACAGCCAATTTGGTAGAAAAAAAGGGGCCCAATTCCCAGAAGGTCTTCTTATAGAAAACCGAAGAAAACCGAATGTCTTCTTATCAAAGACCAGAAGTGTTTTTATAGAAGACGAGAATAAGGCCAGATCCAAATCTTTTTATAGAAGAACAGAAGGACTTTTTATAAATGGCCAGAAAGTCTTCTTGTCGGAGACTAGAAGGTCGTTTTTTAGATGACGAAAAATAGAAGACCTTCTTATAGAATACAATAAATAATTATTATAAAAGACCAGAAGGAATTCTTATAGAAGACAAGTAGAATGTCGTCTTATAAAATATCAGTAGTTCTTCTTCTTATAGAAGCCCACAAGTTTTTTTCATATGGATAACCCAAAGTCCCTCTTATAGAAGACAGGAAGGTGTAGAAGACTAGGTGGTCTTCTTATAAAAGTCTCGAACATCTTCTTATAGAAGTTCCAGAGGTTTGATATAGACCAGAAGACCAAAAGGGATTTTCTTATAAAAGAAATAAAAATCAGAAGACAATATGGTCTTCTTATAGAAGACTCGGAGGTCATATTATAAAATACCAGAGATTTTTTTAGTCAGAAGACTAGGAGAAAATCTAGGATGACCACAAGTTGTTCTGTTGAATATCCAGATAGTGTTCTTATGAATCAGAAGGTCTTCCTTTTGAAAAGGCCAGAACGTATTCCCAAGTGAAATGCAAGATTTTCCATATATTTTCTTTAAGGAAATATTAGTAGGTTGTATGTTAGGGAGGATCAGTAGGACGTCACTTAGAGAAGGCCTTCCTTAACACTTTTAGTCAGAGAAGATCAGAAAGCTATCTTACTTTAGAGGAAATGGTCTTCGTTTAGAAGAACAAAAAACCCCTATTTGAAGTCTTGATTACAACCATTAATGATAGGAAATGCTCGCATGTTCGTTGAAATACCTACATTGGGGCTACAATTGTATACCATACCTTAACCATCAAGAACCCGGAGTGTTTAATTACAGCCATTTCGTATAGGAAATGCCCTTATGTTAAAACATGAATCCATATTGAAATTATTCTGCCACTAAGAACCCGGTACGCTAAATTACAGCCAAATCGATTGTGAAATTGGTGTATGATGGCTATTCGACCTAACATATACAATTTTTCTTCAAGTGATCTATTATCCTCTAAAAACTCGAAATACCGACTTATATTTGTGGCTATAATCATTGAAAATGTGGCGAGACCTTTGTGTGGACTTAATATTTAAACATTTCTGCAAATGTATTTTTACCTTCCAAATAACGAAAATGGTGCATGACCTTTATACTAGCCCCCGAAAAAGGGTCATGCACATGTCAGAACAAAAACATATGTGAAAAATTTTCTGCTAGAAATCCGAATTTTCTGCAAGAAATCGAAATTCCTCAACCCCCAATAATAGCCACTTTAGTAGGAAAATGAGCCTAAAATCCTGAAAGTATCGAAAATTGCTCAGAAACATTATAAGGAAGCTGTGTCCAAACATTGACCTATATCAAAAATTTTTTAAACAATGTTTCTCAACCTCAAATAATCCGGAATGTCAAATTTCAATCAATTCTGTTAGGAAATTCGTCGAAAACCTTTAAAATGTCATTGATCGAGCGTTATCGTTATACAAGGGCTAGAATACCTCATGCATATCTAAGAATCTTTATTATAATTATTACATTATATTATTTATAATTTTATTAATTGTTTTCTTCCCTTCTAAATTTTCAGCCCATTCTCAACAGTCAAAAGTTCATTGACAAAAGTGGTGATTATGAATATTTGCAACCCTGGTTGGGCACTGGTCTCTTGACAAGTTTCGGTCGTAAATGGCATTCCAGAAGAAAGGTAAAGCAAATAAAATAAATCCCCTCCAAAAAGTCACTTTAACAATGACAATTTATTTCTTCACCCTCCTCCCTCTCACCTTCACATAGATTTTGACACCCGCTTTCCATTTCAAAATCTTGGATGATTTCATTGATGTTTTCAATGAGCAAAGTGCCATCTTGACACGTAAATTGGAGCGTGAATTGGACAGCGAGTCATTTAATATTTTCCCCTATGTGACATTGTGTACCCTGGATATTGTGTGTGGTAAGTAGTACAACAAAAATAATATCAAAAAAAGATATGAACAACAATAAGAAAAAATCACAATCATGACTAGGGCTAAAAATAATTATGTCTAGCCAGTGATGATGACCACCAAAATCGTCATTGTTGGCGATGGTGTATTACAATCGTTGTTGCACTTGTAATACCTAATTATTTGGTGTCTGTGTCCCATTAAACAAATTTTTTGACAAATGTATGTTTGCGTGTGTGTGTGTTTTTTCTATTTGATTTTTTTGCTTCTATTACAGAAACCGCTATGGGTCGCAGCATTTATGCCCAAAGTAATAGTGAATCGGATTATGTTAAGGCTGTTTATGGGTAAGTATTTGTATTTGTATCATTGCAATACATTGGGGCTGCTGATCATAAAAAAAACAAAACAACAAAATGTCTGCACAGCTAATTAAAGTCATAAACTGAGGCTGGGTTTAGTATTTAGTTGCCGTTTTTCAACACTTTGTGCATAGATATTTAGTTTAGTTTTATTTATTTACTTCCGGTAGTTTAGAGAGAGGAAATATCTAATGACCGGTGGGAATTTATTTTTTGTTTCTTCCTCAGACATTCAAGGGTAACATTTATGGCACTATTTATTTATGTTTTCTTTCTCAAGGTAGATGTGACTAAAAATAATTAAAATTAGTCAAAAAGGGTATTGAGATTGGCCGGCCTTCCACAATGTGGATTGCCTTCAAAACTCCTTAAACCTGTCGGAATCTTAATTTTAAGAACTATGTCTTTGTAAATTATCTGTTAACGAGTTTTTTTGTGCTCTGAACAAATTACACATTGTTTGGAAAACTGACCTAGGAACTTCAACTGGAAATTAAGAGGGACCTTTGATAGCTACCTCCTGAATTCCAAATATTAAAATACCAGGAACGTTATATGGGAGCTGTAAAAACATGACCCAGTATGAAAAAAAATTCTGCATCGATGTTTTTCACAATGCAAGATCCCGGAATGAAAATGCGGCCACTTCGGCGGTGTAATACGGCTAAAATAATCAAGATGGCGAACATGGGACAGGGACTTCTATATGGCGGCTATGTCGGAATTAAATAAAAAACCTCTGCAACGATGCTTTATACCATCAAAATACCTGAAATATCATATTTATGCAACTTCGGTCGAGAAATGCGAACGTTTATATGGAGGTTCGATTTAGGTAAAAAACCCTACTGTGATTTTTTTGGCATAGATATATGTGAGTTCTCCAAAAACATGAATGCCGAATTTTGGACACTTCAGTAGGAAAATTAGGCTAAAACCCAGCACAATTATACGGAAACATCGACCAAACATGTTCTGCAACAATGTTTCTCACCCTCTAAGTGCTCGGCATTCCTTTTTGGCAGCCACCTCAAAAGTAGGGAAATTAGGCCAAAACCCAGCACAATTATACGGAAACATCGACCAAACATGTTCTGCAACAATGTTTCTCACCCTCTAAGTACTCGGCATTCTTTTTTGGCAGCCACCTCGAAAATACCGAAAATGGGGCGCAACATTTATGTGGGGACTATGATAAAAAATGGATCTATATTACGAACAAATTAAAAATCTGCAACGATGTTCCTCACCCACCAAGAAATTGGCAGGCGAAATTTCAGCCAAATCAGTAGGAAAATTATTAAAACCGCCAAAATACCGAAAATAGTGTAGAACGGAAGCTATGTCAAGCCATCGACCTATACCATACTTTTTCTGCAACAATGTTTTTCATCCTTCAAGAACTCGACATGCTAAATTGCATACACTTCGTATGCGGATAAAACCTCGATTATGATTAAAAAATTTATCAACATCAAAACAAAACAAAAAATGGTTGTATCGATATTTCGCACCTTCCAAGAACATGACGCGCTAAATTATATCTACTTCGATAGGAAAATTCTTCTAAAAACCCTCAAAATACCGAAAAGGGCGGGGAAACGCAGCTAAAACATACGAAATGGCGATAATGGGGCCTATGCCAAAACATGGTTCTTACCCTCCAAGAATTCGCGTACATACATTTTTTACACTGATCGACTATAATTTGCCATTTGCCATTAGGCAATGGTCGGGTTTTAGAAGGGATGTAGAAGGGATAGTCAACCCTCAACGCTTCTATAATCTGAATTTGCAAGAAAGGCTGGACTGCAATATGAAACCGACGTAACTATTAAATCTCCAATCGTCGCGATAGACTCAAATGGCTAATAGACATTTCGGATTTTTCGAGAAACATGGAGGTTATGAAATGTTGGATCGGCAGATTATGTGCTTTCGCAAGAAAGCCTGAACTTTTCTATATGATACCACTATTGAATTAATCGTCCGTTCAAATACCGATAGGTTTTTTTTTTTATCGAATACCACCTGAGTGTCAAGGAGGAGATCTTAAAAAAGCATTTAAACAGACATTTCGGGTTCCAGAGAATGGTGGAGGTGACTAAATTTTGAATCGACCGATTTATAGGAGTTTTTTTCTTATTTTGTTATTGTTCAGCTTGAAGGGATTAAGGTTAACCATGAACTTCGTAAAATAATTCTAAACATCTATAAGGCATTAATCCTTTTGAACGCCTATAGCACCTATACCGAATACAACCTCAGTGTCAAGGCATCTATTTTACTGGCATTTCGGGTTTTTTGAGAATGGTATATGTTATGAAATGTTGAATCGGCCGATTTTAAGGAGGCAATTTTTCTTCAATCTTGCTTCTGGTTTAAATCTTGTTCGGTTTTGTGATTGAGTGGAGCCAGAACACGGACTTGTCAAGTAAGCCTGAACTTCAATAAGGAACCAAAGTGGCATCTAATCGAATACCACTCCCCTAAACCTACTATAATTAGACCTTTTGAGTTTTCATAGATTTTAACATGTTATATTTTGCTTGAATTTTAGACGGTTTTGTGAAGGAGGGTCCGTCCTGGACACAAGGTAAAAGCCGGCCCTCTAAGACCCATGCTATACAATGATTCGCCTCGTTGATACTACAATGTTTCGTTACGTCATTGAAGTAATGGCGGCCAGATAATTTTTATCTCTGCCAAATATTTTATTTGTCCTGATTTCTCAGTAACCGACTTCTGTTGCAATTTTTCTTTTGTTGTAATGCTCAGCGACCCACTCTCTCCTTGCGCATTCAAAATTTAATATAATTAACTTTTCCCTCCCTTCTCCTTGTAGCATTGGTGAAATTGTACAAAGCCGTCAATCGAAATTGTGGCTCCATCCTGACTTCATTTTCCGTATGACTGCCGATGCTAAACGTCACGCCAGCTACATTAATACCCTTCATGGCTTCTCGAACAAGGTGATTCGTGAACGTAAAGCGGAATTGCGTGAAAATATGAACAACAACAATTATGACAGTGTGTCCGATGCTTACGATGATTTGGGTAAAAAGAAACGTTTGGCTTTCTTGGATTTGCTAATTGAATATTCGCAAGAGGGTACCAAATTGAGTAATTCCGATATTCGCGAAGAAGTGGACACGTTTATGTTTGAAGGACACGATACCACATCGGCTGCCATTTCATGGACCCTCTTCTTGTTGGGTTCACATCCAGAATATCAGGAACGTGTTGTTGAAGAATTAGAATCGATATTTGGTGATGATCGTGAGACTCCAGCCACCATGAAAAATCTTATGGATATGCGTTATTTGGAATGTTGTATTAAGGATGCTCTGCGTTTGTTCCCCTCCGTGCCAATGATGGGTCGGTCCATTAATGAAGATGTGCAAATTGGTAAATTATTAGTGTACCCTTAAAAAATAAATATTTATAATTTTAATGTGATTTTTATTCCCATTCCAGGTGACTACACCGTACCAGCCGGAACCACTGCCATCATTATGACTTATATGCTGCATCGCAACCCCCGCGTCTTCCCCAAACCTGAACAATTTAATCCCGACAACTTCTTGCCCGAGAACTGTGCCGGCCGCCATCCCTTCGCCTATATACCCTTCAGTGCCGGTCCCCGTAATTGTATTGGTCAAAAGTTTGCCATTCTCGAAGAGAAGGCTGTCATCTCCACAGTATTGCGTAACTACAAAATTGAGGCCGTTGATCGTCGTGAAGACTTGACCTTGTTGGGTGAATTGATTTTGAGACCCAAGGATGGTTTGCGTGTAAAAATCACCCGCCGTGAATGAACGAACGAATGAGAGATCGATCGATTGATCGATCGACTGAGCGACGAATTGACTGCAATGTGATCTGTCTATTCTGAGATTATCTTGCCAACAACATTTATTATTGACAATTTGAAATTAACAACAAAACATATTTGTAATTATTTTCTAAGTTTTGTAAATAGTTGTCTATCTTAGGTATTTTTAAGATTTATTACACACCTCCCCTCCACCCCACCCCCTCATTTGATATTTGTATCTCAGTTATAGGTATTCTTGATTAGTTTACTTGTATACCGATAATGAGATACGTTCTTCACCCGTCTGCCAGCGGGGCAACTCTGCCGTAGATGTTTATACCAAAATTTATTTTATTTGTTTTAGAATATAAGTTTCAAATTTATTATGAATATATTTGATGTATACAATACGATACAAGGAAAAATATACGATATATAAGAAAATTTTTAAAAATTAATGCTTACAATGTTTGGAATTTTTATTTTTGGGCCTTATACTCTGCACAATGGATGAGGCACCCAACAAATCCTGAAAATTTTCTGCGAAGTAATTTTTTTACATACCATGAACCCGGAGTGCCATATTACAAACACTTCGAATGGAAAATGCATCGCGGGTCATCAGAATATCTAAAATTGGTTGGGACCTTTGGATTTTTACAAAACATTTTCGGGCGAAGTTGTTTTTTACCCACCAAGAACTTGGAATGCCAAACTTAAAAAAAATCCCGAACACCTTAAAAAACTTGAACGAGAACTGTATATGTGAGTGCTATGTCAAGGCCCCACAATTACAACTTTCTGAGAATAAGTTATTTACCCTCCAAGAACTCAGAAAGCCAAATTACAGCCACTTAGGTGGGAAAATGCACGTACATAGAGAGCTCGATCTTTACATTGTTCATATGCCAATTGCATCGTCCAATATTGAAAAGTTTTTGAGAAGATCGAACAATGACTCACCGAAACCATAAAATACAGCGGGACCTTTCTATGGATGCTAAGTCAAGACGTGAATCTAAATTCAGTTTTTTAACTCACCATGAACCCGAAATGTCAAATATAATGCACTTCATTAGGAAAATTTGTGTCAAGGGCCTTCAAAGTACGTAAATTAGACCAGGAACATTATTTGGAGGATGACATATCCTCCATTGGGAAGCTTCTGTGAAAAAAAGTATTTTATGCATTATTTGGACAATAATAATCAACATGCCGAACCTGGGTCGGGACCCTTATGTGAATTTTCGATTTTCTTCGAAATAAGTTCATACTCCAAGAACCTTCTTTAAGCTAAAATACTGTAGGACCTCCACATGGTACTATGTCAAACCATGAACATATATTGAAGATTTTCTTCGAAGAAGTCTTCAACCCAACAAGAACACAGATTGTCAAATTGAGCCCACATCAGTATGAAAATGCGGCTAAAACATTTAAAAAGTGGAAAAATTAACATAAATTGAATTATTTCTTCGAAGAAGAAGGCCATAAAAAATCTAAATAGGGACTATTTCAAATAATGGACATTTATTGACTATTTATTTCAAAGAAGTATTTAACCAAATTAGGACTGAACTGGTAAATTACAGATCCCCAATTTAGACAATTGGGCTAGGACCTTTGAATGACTACTATTAAAAAGATCCTTAATATTTCAAAACATGAACTGATACTAACGATTTTCAGAAACGAAGGTTTATAGCCACGCCGATGTCGATCCATATTGAAGAGTGTCTGAAAATATTCTACCACTTTTGATAGAAAATGCTCAAAGGACCTTGCAAATACGTAAAATGGGATTATCTTGATGTGGGTCAAATGTCGAAACATGGAACTATATTTTCTCAATCCAAGAATATTGGAATAATACGACATTTTTGCGACACTCTTATATGGATTCCATATACAAGCATAAACCTATCGGATATCGATATATCCCATTATCAAATTACACACCTTCTAAGAACAATATCAATATATGAGCAAACATTTCGAAAATTTATTTGAAATATTGCGAGCTCTATCGTGATTTCAACAGATATTCGGACATGCCTAAATCGACATAGAATTTCATTCCATGAAGAATATTTCAAGGTATTACAACTACTATGACAAAAATAATAAACATTTCACTTTAAGGTGGAGGGACGGCTCAAAGTCACATTGTAAATTATTTTATTCCGTCCAAATCGACAGGTTTTGTTGTGTTCATTTTGCCTGTTCATTGCTTCATATAATTTGCCAATATAATTAAAATGTATTTTAAGATGCCCCTAAAAGCATGCAATACAATGTGGAAAAACACAATCTCGTCGATTATTCGAAAATAAAAACAACGTATAATTTCGACGAAGTATGAAGGGTTGTATTTCGTGTTAAACACTTGAAGTGGTTTTGGTCGTCAATAAAACTCATACTATTTCGTCCACAAGAGGGCTAACGACTGAAACAACATCCAAGATATAATCCAACACCACAGTAGTTCATATTTTGTCCGCCAGGTGTCAGCGAGTTTATGTTTAGCTCATTGAGTTACCAGTTGCTCAATAGATGGCCGAACAAGGACGGAACCATAACATGGATTTTTAGACGATATTTTTTAAGGACCATCTGAACAATGATGGTAGATTTTTACTCAAATATTTTTTTGAGGACTAACAGAAGAATAGTCTTGAATTAAAAAAAAAAACAATTTAAAGGAGTATCAGACCAATTGGCGTGAATTTTTAAAGAATATTTTTTAAAGGACTATCAGATCAATTGGCGTGAAGTTTAGAAGAATATTTTTTAAGGGACTATAGGCGTGGATTTGTAAAGAATATTTTTTAAAATATTTTTTAAAGAGTATTTAATTATCAGATTGGCGAGGAGTTTTAAAAAGAATTTTTGAAAGGACTATCAGATAGGCGTGGATTTTTAAATAATATTTTTTTAAAGGCCTATCAAACCAATACCCGAGGGAGTTTGTTATAGCCTAGACAGACGACAGCCTTAATTTGCATTAACAGCCTTAATTCAAATTAACTTGTACATTATCCTCATTTTTATGTGTTGTTAATGCACAAAATCAAACTGAATTTATACTGAATTAAGCAATTTCAATATGGCAATGCTGTAGAAAATAAATTGATTGTTGTCAAATTTGTTTACGTTTACGAAAATAAAAATTAAAAATAAAGGCAAAATTCAGCATTTCTTCAAATTTGGAGCTGTTTTATCTTCATTATAGCTGTTAGTTTTCCTTCCTGCCATGATGTAAGATGTAATCCTAAAAAATATTGTAAAGAAATGTCAATATTTTCTTCCTACACACAGACAAACAATAGTTTTGAAACAAAAAACTGGTTCATAAATGCAGAAACTCTCGTCTGTCAGGGGTAAATTTTAATTCAAATTAAGAACTTTTTAATGCAAATTTAGGCTGTCGTCTGTCTATGGTATTAGTCTCCTACCGGGTGACTCCCCAGGTGGCGGATAGCGGGGAGGTGGATAATCATACTAATCTATTACAACCAGTGTATGCTGTAGGTAATGGAATAGTTTGATCACCCACCTCCAGGACTTCTGTCACCGCGGACCAAAACTAACTATGGGGGTGTTCCCCTAAAACAAAAGATGGAAAAAGAAATATACTTACGGTGCAGAGCCTAAATAAGTCAGTACCGGTGGGTGTCGTTGATCTGCCCACGAGTCACGCCCCGTCGTCATCCCGCGATCGTGAGCAACAATCTCCTACAAATATGGGTGTCTTGGCAACATCAACTCGGAGTTGAGGAACCACAAGGGAAGAGCAATCTTGTCCTAGCCTTCAGAGACAGGAGGGAACTCAACTTCGAACTCTGAGTCTGATCATGAGAATCAGACAAACAAAACCGTCTTGTAGAGCCGGAAGAGAGGAGAGGCTGACAAGATGATAGAGGAGGTGAGTAAGGATATCGCCAAACTCACAACCAGGAAGAAGCAGTTGTCTGGGGCACAAAGGCGGAAGTTGGCCAGAATGAACCGGATGAACAAAAAGGGCGAGATGCAGACAGAGGCTCAAAAGGATAAGCCTGACCTTCACTTCTCCGGAAGCGGCGAAGAGGATAAGGTCTCCGGATGAGCAGGCGACTGTCAAATCTGCCAAAAAAGAAAAAGAGCTTTCCGTCGACCGATAGTAAGATAAAGCTAAGTCAAGGAGACTGCAACCAGAATCCACTGACGAGGGCAGACGAAGCTGGCTCTGATATCAGGAAGACGAGTGCTGAGTCGGTATCTTCCGCAAAGACCGGGAATCCCAAAAGGACCAACCGGTATTTGCAAAAGAGAAAGATGACAGCAACAGATGGTAAGGAGCCGCCGTCTTATGCCAAGGTTGCCAGGAAACGCTATCGAGACGAGCTCTGCTATGCAGTGATCGACGGGAAACTAAAGAAGGAAACCCATAAAGAAGTGCTAAATGCATTCAAGATCATGGAGTACCTACGACAATGAGGGGACTCTATTGAACTGGATAGCTGCGTTTTCAAAGGAGAATATATAATGCTGGAATTTGAAAATCCAAATAGCATAGAAGCCCTATGGAAGATAGTGGCAAGTATTGGAGCCATATATGGAACAATAAAACTCAAGCTGGTGAGGAAAACAGACATTCCTCAACTACAAAAGGCTACAGTCCTTGTCAGAGGTAGGTCAGGGAACACCACAGGGGGGGATTTTGTCAACGCTCCTGTGGGTAACTACCATAAATGGACTCTTAAGGAACTTAACCGAGGAAGGATTTGAACCAGTCTGTTATGCAGATGACGTTATAACACTTCTTAGGGGAAGGAAGAAACTTAAATGGAAAGACCACATACAGCAAAGGGGTGATGGGCCTCATAGATGCTAGTCTTTCTGTAGAATGAATAGAAAGAAAATGATACACTGGACCTATATGAGCGTTATTAGACCAATTCTAACATATGTGTCTGTTGTCTGGTGGACAGCAATGGATAAAAAATGTAACGTAAAAAGCGTTGCAGAAAGTTCAAAGAACGTGTTGCCTAGGTATATGTGGAGCAATGCGTACAACACCAACTAGGGCCTTGGAGACAATATTATATATACATTCAATAGACATCCAAATAAATTATGAAACGGCCTTTGCAGCTTTAATACTTAAGGCAATGGACGAGTGGATAGACACCGGACTCAACATACCGCACAAAAACATTTTACAGGCAACTATTGAGTCAACAATCAATACCTTTGATTCAGAACGCATAGCTGAAACATAGAGAACAATGGAATAGTGGAACACTAGTTCAGATGCCGCCTGGTAACTGTTGCTACACAGATGGCTCTCGACTAGGAGGAAAAACTGGACTGGGACTTTTTATAGAAGAACCGCGTACCGAAATTTCTCTTCTCTAACTGGACATCTTAGCCTGAAGGTACATCTACTTAAGATTAGATGCGAAGGTAGCAGCATATGCAGAGTGTGTGGGGAAGACAGTGAAACGCTGGAACATTTTCTGTGCCATTGCCAGCATTCACAAGCCTTCGGAAACAATTCTTGGGAAATGACACTCTTCACGGACTAACCGATCTAAATGGGTGTGCATGGGGAAGACTGAAGGAGTTCACAAAAAATACGGAACTCCTAGATTCATAGGGGAGTCAAACTCAAATGCTTTTTAATCTAAACATTCACTAATTCCAACTTTCTCCGCATTTCTAGAGCACACAACAGGCCTCATTTGGCTTCTGTGTATGCCCATCTCATGTTGGACATGTGGTGGTATCATCCACCCCTCTTTTCCACCTAACCTATCAGAACAATAGGCGTGGATTTTTAAAGAATATTTTTTTTAATGGACTATCAGACCAATCGGCGTGGATTTTTAAAAGGCTATCAGACCATAGGCGTGGATTTTTAAAGAATATTTTTTTTAATGGACTATCAGACCAATAGGCGTGGATTTTTAAAAGGCTATCAGACCATAGGCGTGGATTTTTAAAGAATATTTTTTTTAATGGACTATCAGACCAATAGGCGTGGATTTTTAAAAGGCTATCAGACCATAGGCGTGGATTTTTAAAGAATATTTTTTTTAATGGACTATCAGACCAATAGGCGTGGATTTTTAAAAGGCTATCAGACCATAGGCGTGGATTTTTAAAAGGCTATCAGACCATAGGCGTGGATTTTTAAAAGGCTATCAGACCATAGGCGTGGATTTTTATATAGTATTTTTAAGGACTAACAAACCGTGAATTTTAAAAAGGAGTGAATTTTTAGAGAATAATTTTTCAAGGACTACCAAACCAATAGGCTTGAATTCTTAAATAATATTTTTTAAGGACTCTCAGGACCAATAGGCGTGGATTTTTAAACAATATTTGTAAGTGGTAACAGATCAATAGACCTGGATTTGTAAAGAATATGTTTAAGGGGTAACAGACCATTATGGCCCATAGACGTGGTCATAACTGCAGATCCCACTCCAACTAACTTTTTTAATTGTTTATACTCATATTTCCAATATATCCGCACTTCTGCAACAATGTTTGATAATGTATTTTAAGGTCAAATTATTAATTAGTTGGGCGCCACAGTGATGATACACATTGAGTTGATTGTGTTTAAGCATGTTTGTTTATTCATAAATGAGGTTTGATGTATCTGGGACACACAGCTAATGCCAATAATTGATTATTCCATATGCACTGCCAGCCGACCGACCACGATGGCGCGATGCATTGCACTTTAAAATTAGCAAATTGGCGTCACTCGAATGAGAACAACTGATTTCCTCGACTAGCTGGCGGAGTGCATCTGGAGTATGACAAGCCTGAATAGAAATAATAGTGTTGCTGCCACTTGGTTGGTTGGATGGTTGCAGCCTATCTGGTGAACAATGTGGCGCCATAGATTAAGTGGGCCTTACAGTGATTATGGCGTCGATATTTCATATTGAAATACGCCAATATTTCAAATAATACAAAAACCAATAGAACCATTTTTGCAATATGTCGATCTCTTCTGTGCGTCTGTCTTTCCGACCATTTGTCTGTCTAGCTTTGCATTTTTGTGGCCATACAAACTTGCAGACGCGAATGTTTCGTTGAAATCAATGGACAATCAATTAACGACATGGTTGGTAATAGGAGGACGAGGGAATATCGTCGTCGTCGATAAATAAATAAAAGAACAAACAAAAATCTTATGAATTGAATGCATTTTAAATCCCACTAAAATATTAAAGTCACTATAATTGAATACCTGGTGGGAATTATAAGGCTTAATTTTTATACACACGCATATTGTTCGAAACAAATTTGAGATATATGTTTACACACACTATTGCAGTTCTTGGAAAATTAAACTTATTATTGATAGTTCTGGTTTCATTAAATTAACTTCCAAAAAGTCTGAACAGAAGAGCGGGGAATTTTAAATAATATTTTTCAAGGACAATCAGACAAAATATCTTGGATTTATTTCCAGGACTATGTGGTCCACAAACTTGACCACATAGTCCTGGAATGTGGTCAAGAATATATTTGAAGGTAATATCAGGCCCATAAGCGAAGGTTTTGTAAGTATTATCAGAGCCATAAGCGCCGAATTTTAAGCAATATGGTTTGAAGAATATTCTTAGAAAGTATCAAAAAATATATTTTATTGTCTTTATGTCCTAGACAATTTTTGGATTTTTAAAGAATATTTTTTTGTAGATAACAGAAATAACCAGGGATTTTTAAGATAATATTTATACAAAGAACCTCAAGTGTAGATTTCTAGAGAATATTGGGAATATTAGATCCAAAAGCGTAGATTTTTTAAAAAATATATTGACTATCAGTTGACAGACTATCAGTATAATTTTTTCTAAAGCATATATTTTCAAGGCCATCACTAATAAGCGTGGATTTTTAAAGAAAATATTTTCAATTACCATCAGACTAATAAACTGGAATTTTTAAGGAAAAGGTTTTCAAGGACCATCAGTCCAAAAATCGAGTATTTTTAAAGAATATGTTTTCAAGGAACATCGGACCAATAAACGGGTATAATAGCTCAGTGCCCGAGCTAGGGACTGTCAGTGCGATAATTCTGAGTATTTACAATATAAATGCTAGGACCGTCAGGACCAATGCATCCATCAATTCGGAAATATATTTTTTGAATCACTTTCCAAAGAAGTTCGAACAGAATAGAATTAGGACTATTGAGAACACAGGACACATTGTATTACCATTTCTCAAAAAAAGTAAAAAAGTGTCAGTCGGTGTTGCCGGCAAATATATGCCCTCACCCTATGGTTTGCGGAGGAGGTCTACGGAGTTAAACTCAGGTTTTATTATTCGTTTTATATAAGGAATATGTTTAATGAAAGATGTACCCTTTTGTAGGATGTACCAGAGGAGTGGGCAGACGGGTCCCACCTTTG
Source organism: Musca vetustissima (assembly GCF_032173495.1). NCBI lineage: Eukaryota > Metazoa > Arthropoda > Insecta > Diptera > Muscidae > Musca > Musca vetustissima. Next base: position 93,588 of record NW_026889445.1, read on the forward strand.
GATTTACCAGAAGGAATGGACCAATGGATCCCATCTTCAAACTAGATATGGGCTTGGTAAAGATAATAGTTGTGCAAAATTTAAATCGGACATTGCATTCGCCTGATATTAGATTCTTAAATATTACAAATTTTGACCCTTTGTGAGGGATGTACCAGAAGGAGTGGACCAACGGATCCCATCTTCCTACTTGATCTAGGCTTGGTAGAGATAATAGGTTGTACAAAGTTCATTAAAATCGGATGGTCCATTTGCATCTTATTACAAAATTAATTTTTAGCATAATTTTGACCATTTTGTGGGGGAGGTACCAGAAGGAGTGGATCAATGGGCTCCATCTTCAAACCTAATCTAGGCTTGATAAAAATAATAGGTTGTGCAAAGTTTGGTAAAAATCGAACATTCTATTAGCCTGATATTGGATTTATAAATATTGAAAATGTTGACCCTCTATGGGGGAGGTACCAGAAGGAGTTGACCAATGGGTTCCATCTTCCTAACTCGATCTAGGTTTGGTAAGGATAATAGGTTGTACAAAGTTTCTTTAAAATCGGATTGTACGTTTACGTGTTATTATAAAATTAATTTTCGATGAGGCAAATTTTTGCCGTATCAAAGTGTATATACCCTCATTTAGACATAAGGAAAGACCAAAAGTCGGACAGGGCCGACTATATGATACCCTTCACCACAGATAATCCAAAGTCTCTATTGTATGGTACATCTCTATACCGATATAAACCAAGTACAACATACGTCCTTCTCTAATAATTTTTGTCGTTTATATTTAAGGCAACACTGACCGGAAATCGGACAGAATTAAATATGTAATCTACAGAGATGGCCGGTCAGAAACAGTGACGTAAATGACATACATTTCCGACGTATAATACATACATACGTCAGAAACCTCGGAAACCTACCCAAATCCATTTGGTTTTTGACAAAATAGCTATTTCCATTAATCAATTTGGAAATTACGCATGCTTTACAGCCTTGCCTAAAATTCAACTAGCTCGTTCGACGTTTTTCACCACAAAAGTAGAACACATGTATTTATATGAATGTTACCGAAATACGTCGAACGTACAAAATTTCAAGTTGAACAATTTCAACCTTGACAGAACGTATTTTTCATTTTTTCTTTTGTTGAAAACAAAAGCAAAACATTCTGGAAATTTGAAATTTCGAATAGAACATAAGAATACGTGGATTAATTTAATAAATTTTCAATTTTGTTTTGCGGTTTGTATTATTTGCTTGAAGATATGAATTCGACGTATTTGGGTAATACGGCCGTACCCAACATTTTGCCATAGTGGGGAAGTTGAATATTTTTGTATGCCCCGTCGGATTTTAGGTAACGTTGTTACTCAAATTAATATAAAATTTCAACATTTTCTTCTCAAAAAAATTTAAAAATTTACATCAGTTCTTGTAAGGAATAGTAAGATATACAGTATTGTTCGAAACCTAAGCAACTTTTTTTTAGTACGTAGTCATGGTCTTATATGATATCGTTAAATTGATTTTTAAAAAATATATATTTTATTTACTACTCTACTATGTTTCTATAATCTGAAAATAACAACAAATTTAAATTAAATTTCTTTGGAAAAAAATAAAGAAATGAAAACAAAATTAACTCACAAAGCAGCTGTTCGAAACCTAAGCAACTTTCAATATTTCGTATGATACCCGTTATTTTTTATCGTTGCCGCACAACTTTTTGGCATTGATTCTATAAGATTTGTTAGAATTGTTGTTGGTATAGCTTCCTACTCTGATTTTAAGCAGTTCATTAGTTCCTGTCTGTTTTTAAGGCGACGTGTTCCAATCCTTCGTTTTAAAATGCTGAAAAGGTTCTCAATGGGATTGAGGTCTGGTGACAAGTTTTGCAAGGAAGTATTATACTCATTTACAACCTCATATTGGGTATTATAGCTTAGCCAGCTGTTAAAAAGACTTAAAATCGGCCGATAATTTAGGTTCTTAAAATCAAACGTTGTATTTAAGATAGGTCTTACGATTGCAACAGGCAGACGATGGATTTCGTTACAAGTTCGTAAGTTTTACAGTTCATAATAAAATTCCCATAAGCAGTGAACATGTTACCTAGTTTTAATTTCTATTGTTTATTTTCTTAAAAAAATCGAAACATACAAATTCGCTATGATATAGAGATGATTGAAATTCGTAAAAGTAAAAAATGTTTCGCTTATGATGAGTTCGGATAACTGAAATTATTTTCTGTTCAAAAATCCAAATTTTTTCCGTTTCAGTAAAGTGGAGTCGACTGTATAGTGTCGACTGTATAATATAATAGTTAATAAAATAAGTACTTTTCATAATTAAATTTAACAAGATAATAAAAGACTATGATTACTTACTAAGAAAAAGTTGCTTAGGTTTCGAACAATACTGTATGTAAAAAAATAATATGTATTCTTGAAAATAACTGTACATACTGATAATATTAAAATAAATGACGTTTACTACATTTATTACATTTTATACAGGTATATGACGCTTTCGACGTTTACACCTTTTTGACAATTCGCCAAACGGACCATCCCTGGTAATCTATATTTATATCTGAAAATTTCATGTTAATTGGGCAGGCTTAGAGTCTTGGGTGTATCATTTTTATTTATATAAATCTTTATGTAAATCTGATTCGATTTGAATCATTTACATCAAAGCGGACGAAGAAATATATGGGAGCTATATTGAATCTGAACCGATTTCAACGAAACTTAACAATGCCATTTCATACTTAATTCCGTACGCTATGTTCAATTTCGTATAAATCGTATATAAATCGAAAATGTTGGAACTCTGGTACACCTTTTACATAAGATCGAACGAAAATAAATAAGCTGTAACAAATTTAATCCAAATCGGATTACGAATGCGACCTGCACTTTGTTTACAATTTAACATCAACAGACGGACGGGCGCACATCAAAAAGTAATTCTATGCATATTCTCAAAAGGAACAACGGGCCCATCTCGTTTCCTTTTGCATGTAACAAAAACACGAACAAAGACATAATACCCTGTACCATAGTGTGGTGAGTGGTATAAAAATGATGATTCTGCCACATAGCGTGCAGTTGGAAAAATTTTGAGGGACTGCAACTCTTACGAAGTGTTTGAACAACATGCTGTGGACAACAATTTTTCGAATAAAATTTTCTCAGCGATTCGGTGGGTACTTTAATCTAAACAATTGTCATATTTGGGGTTCTAAGCATCCTCAAGTAATTGAAGAGAGACCATTACATTCAGAAGAAGTCACTTTTTGGTGCGCTCTCTGGTTCGAAGGTGTGGTTAAATCTTATTTCTTTGAAAACGACTTGGAGAATATGAGGTTTCAACAAGACGGTGCCAAAGCCATACAACTCACACTAATATGTCTTTATTGCAAGAGATATTTCCTGGCAACGTTATATCTCGTCGAGGCAATATTAAATGGCAACCAAAATCATGCGATTTGACACCATTAGATAGATAAACCTTGAACTCTTGACCAATTATGAACAAACATTCGTCAAACTAGCTCAGAATCCGCCTAATATGTGTTAAAAAGTGATTCGTGTGCAGGTCGGTAGAAACAAATACCTACAACTCTCCTATAGGAAGAATATTACATGCAGCTCTTCCACAGGAAGAAGAATATCTGCAGCTCTGCTATAGGTGGAAGAATACCTCCAGCTCTCCTATAGGAAGATAAATACCTCCAGCTCTTTCAAAGGAAGCAGAATATCTGCAGGTCTTCCACAGGAAGAAGAATAGTTGCAGATTTTCTACAGGAAGAAGAATACATGCAACTCTTCCGCAGGAAGAAGAATACATGCAACTCTTCCACTGGAAGAACACTCCTGCAGATCTTCCAATGAAGAAGAATACCAGCAGCTCCTCCATAGGAAGAAGAACACCTGCAGCTCTTTCACAGGAAGAAAAATACCTGCATACCTTTGACCTCTACGGTCACAAAATATAATAAAAGTATGGTGTACTAGCATATACCCGCTACTTCCTTGGCGAATGTGGGAAATATTAAAACATGTATTCAAGTTTTACCACATTTAGTACATAGTAGTATCAATTTCCAAAACTTCCTGCATATCCCATTCCTACACCTGCACAGTGATCCTAAATACAAGTTTCAGGATTCCAACTCTATCGATTCACCCACAATTCAAATTGTACCACATTTAGTACATAGTAGTACGAATTTCCAAAACCTCCTACTTGACCCAAACCTTCACCCCCACAGTGATGCTAAATCCAAATTTCAGGATTTCAACTCAATCGGTTCACCTACAATTCAAATAGTACCAAATTTATTACACAGCAGTATGAATTTCCAAAATGTCCTACTTAACCCAAACCTTCACCCTCACAGTGATCCTAAATCCATGTTTCAGGATTTCAACCCTATCGGTTTACCCACAAATGCAAATTGTACCAAATTTAGTACACATTGGTAAAAAATTTTAAAACATCCTACATATCTCGATCTTACACCCCAACAGTGATGCTGACTCCAAATTTTATGATTCTAGTTCTATTGGTTCACCTAAAATTCAAATTGTACCAAATTTTGTACCCATAAATATAAATTGCTTAAACTGAATCCTGACCCCAATCCCACACCCCTACAGTGATCCTGACTCCAAATTTCATTGTTCCCGCTCTATAGGATCACCCAAATCCAAACTGTACCGATTATAGTACGATGTAGTACTTTTCGATTTGTACCTCTAAATCAAATTTGTACCAAATATAGTACCATATAGTAATTTTCGTACACATGAGTACACGCTTTCCAAACTCTCCTCATATCGACCCCAATTCTCAACCTTAATTTGCATTCCAAATTTCAAGTTTTTAGCTCAATCCATTCACATGCTACGAAATTGTACCAAATTTAGTACATTTCAGTACTTTTCCGATACTTATAGTTCGAATTTCCAAAAATTTCTACACTCCATCAGTGACCCTCAATCCAAATTTCTAGCTCTACTGGTTCAAATACAAATGGTATCACATTTAGTACTTTTTAGTACTTTTCGTACCGTTCTAGTAAGAATTTACAAAAACCCAGCCTTATCTGTCACCTTTGGACAAAGGGTGACCCTTACCCAAAATTTAAAGATTCTAGCTTAAGCCGTTCCGTCTGGGCATTGATGAATCGTTAAATCAGTCAGTCAATCACTTAATATTTTATTAGTATAGATAAATCATGCTGGAGTTTATTTCGAAAATTAATTATTGATCAAAAAATATTCGCATTTTAAATAATTAGGCGATATAATAGTAATACTTGTAATAGATCTCTCCATGAGCTTCTCACATTTCTGCATTCCCCTTTTCTCACCCAATTTTCTCAAATCTCTGTCCCAAGGTTTTCCTTAAGCTCAAAACATGTCCAGGGTCACCTACAGCTTTAAATCCCATTCATCATTATCATTGTAAGGCATGTGATGATTACAACAATACGTTCTTCTATTCCACCGATTTGTAACTGTAATTTTTGATATGCATGTGTATTTATTGCAAACTACATCTATTTATTAAAAATATAAATCGAAATACAAAAAAATATTATTTATGATTGGTGATTATGGACGAACAAAATAAGCCATTTAACATTTGTATCAACATCATTTGACAACGATTGATGGAGTTTAAATATCGGCAATAAAAATGTAACAAATCACGGCAATGCAGGAGCGATTAAGTCGAACAGAACAGAAACTGCAATAAATTTTAGCCAATGGCAATGTTGTCAGTTTGAAAAACTAGGTACTTGATGACGGAATCACGTCATTTACTGCTTTGTTCAGATTCTGTTTATTGATTACTACAAAAAATAATGCAATTGTGTTGGGCATTAGCTGTGCTCCATCTAGTCCTCAAATGTACTTATTCTGTCTCCGAACAAGGGCAAGTCAGAAATGAATTCATCGTGTTTAAAAAGGGAGATTTTTAAAACGATCAATAGTCCCTATTTATAATATTAATAATGTTTATATAATAAGATTATATACTTCAAACTGGTGTATAGAAATATTTCCCTAAGGAACAACTGATGATGGTATTCTGTGTACATATATTAGATTGGGGAAAAAGAAATCCATAATTTTTATATGAACTATAGGACTTTATTTAACATGCTTCGGAATGTCCGATTTGGGCTAAATATAAACCGTTGTATGTTTTTTTTTCTGTTTTAAAGAGATTTCTCGATAATTTCTCCAATTTTATCGACATTTTTTATGACCGGCCTACCTGTAGTAAAAGTACAGTCATCTGCCGAAAAAATAATGGATTTCTTTTTCCCCAACCTAATATTAATACAACTTGTAGATTATGTTTGTTTTTTTTTTCATGAACAAAATCAGTTCTGAATATTTCTTGATGAAAAGTATTATTTAAAAAAGTTTCAGTCGATATTGCCGACAAATGTACACCCTCATTCTATGACATATTGTACGTAGTATACACCAATCCTGACATTGTTGTGAAGGTACAAGAGATGATGGACCCATATATCCGATAGTTGCACTAAATCTATGGCTAGTAAAAATATTGAGGTCTGATAATTTTAAAAAAGGCAGACAGACATACAATGTATTATGTTGGGGAAAATAAATCCATCATTTTTTCGGCAGATGGCTGTACTGGTAGATTTCTCGTAAAGTACCGATCAAACAATTTCAGATTTATGCTCGTTGGAAGGGCGACATTTCGCAGTAAAAAAACTTATTGTGCCTTTTTTGTTTGGTGCATTCAATTGTGAGTTCCACAGGGTGTTAAAATGGAAGTGAACAACGAGAAAATTCGGTACATTTTACAGTTTTTCTTTGACAAAGGCGAAAATGCAAGCGAAGCGGTTCAAGAATTTTTGATGTTAAAGATGCACCTCGCACAGGTAGGCCGGTCGTCGAAAATGTCGATAACATCGCCCAGGAGATAACATCGTAACATCGCCCAGGAGCTAAAAATCTATTGTTTTAATCCATTTACAATTGACGAGAAACGGCCGCAATTGGCGTGTCGTATTCGGAATACGACATACGGTTATATGGGGGCTATATCAAAACTTGGACCCAGGGTCCCCATGTTGGATTTCTATATTTGCTTTGTCATTAGAAACATGTGTGCAAAATTTTGGCCGCCTATGTCAAGTGGTTCGGCAGTTAATGAGTTTATACCCAATTTTTGGGTAAATACTCAAAATAGGGGTACCTTTGTATGGGGGCTACCAGTAAACGTGGACCTACATACATAAAATGTTGCATGGACATTGGGTACCCAAAAAGAACACTCTGTGCCAAATTACAGCCAATTTGGCCTTAAAATGTGTCTAATAGGCAAAAAATACCTTAAATCGGGAGATACGGTTATATGGGGGCTATATCAAAACTTGGACCCAGGGTCCCCATGTTGGATTTCTATATTTGCTTTGACATTAGAAACACGTGGCCGCCTATGTCAAGTGGTTCGGCAGTTAATGAGTTTATACCCAATTTTTGGGTAAATACTCAAAATAGGGGTACCTTTGTATGGGGGCTACCAGTAAACGTGGACCTACATACATAAAATTTTGCATGGATATTTGGTACCCAAAAAGAGCACTCTGTGCTAAATTACAGCCAATTTGGTTGTAAAATGTGTCTAATAAACAAAAAATACCTTAAATCGGGAGATATGGTTAAATGGGGGCTATATCAAAACTTGGACCCAGGGACCCCATGTTGGATTTCTATATTTTCTTTGTCATTAGAAACATGTGTGCAAAATTTTGGCCGCCTATGTCAAGTGGTTCGGCAGTTAATGAGTTTATACCCAATTTTTGGGTAAATACTCAAAATAGGGGTGCCTTTGTATGTGGGCTACCAGTAAACGTGGACCTACATACATAAAATTTTGCATGGATATTTGGTACCCAAAAAGAACACTCTGTGCCAAATTACAGCCAATTTGGCCTTAAAATGTGTCTAATAGGCAAAAAATACCTTAAATCGGGAGATACGGTTATATGGGGGCTATATCAAAACTTGGACCCAGGGACCCCATGTTGGATTTCTATATTTGCTTTGACATTAGAAACATGTGTGCAAAATTGTGGCCGCCTATGTCAAGTGGTTCGGCAGTNAATGAGTTTATACCCAATTTTTGGGTAAAAACTCAAAATAGGGGTATTTATGGGGGCTACCAGTAAACGTGGACCTACATACATAAAATTTTGTCATTTTGTAAAGTATCTGTAAAACTAGCCAATTTGGTTGTAAAATGTGTTAATAAACAAAAAATACCGGAAATAGGGTGATATGGTTATATGGGTGCTATATAAAATACCCAGGGACCCCATGGATTTCTATATTTGCTTTGTCATTAGAAACATGTGTACAAAATTGTGGCCGCCTATGTCAAGTGGTTCGGCAGTTAATGAGTTTATACCCAATTTTTGGGTAAATACCCGGTATTTACCAAGTATTTACCCACGTCTTTAAAGTATCGTAAAACTATCCACACACATTTGATAACAGAAATCCGGAAATAGGGTGTAAGATGTATTACCGAGTCAATATAGTAAATACCCAAATAAATACCCGCAAATGGGTATTTACCCGGTATTTACCCACCCCTTGGGTATTTACCCGGTAAATACCATCTCTACGTATTCCACCAGGACAACGCTAGGCCACACACATATACAGTGACTCGCTAGGAACTTCGGGAGCTTGGTTGGGAAGTTTTAATGCATCCGCCACACAGTCCGGACTTGACACCAATCGATTATCATCTTTTTCTTACGTTTCAAGGGCAAGGACTTCTATGAGAGAGGCATTATGAAGTTACCTTTAAAATGACAACAAATCATAGCACAAAACGGTGCATATTTGGCCCAAATCGGACATTCGAAGTATATAGTTCATAAAAAGATAATGGATTTTTCCCGAACCTAATATTTTTATCAAATCGGATATTATATTAGCTTAACATGAAATTTAAATTAATTGAAATATTACGATATTCATTATAACAGAATAAATCGGATAGCCCATTACCATCACATGAATTTTCAATATTGTTACTCTCCTTCTAGGATCTCCACTACAAGTACCAGAAGAAATTGTAAAGCTATTACGATGTGCATTTAACGGATTAAATCGAATAATACCTTGAATTCATATGAATTTTCAAAGTTTTGACACTCATTCGCAATTATCAGGAGTGGAGTCATCGGTCTCATATTAGAACTTGGCCAAGGTTTGGTAAAAATATTACGTAACGTTTGAATCAAATTGGATATTAGATTCGCTAGATATTGGGTTTGCAAGATTTCAAAATGTTGACACTTTTTGGAGGGGATGCCAAGACTGATTAGCCTTATATTCCAATTTTGAGGTTTAGTAAAATATTACGATGAGCGAAGTTTGTATCAAATCGAACACTTACTTTGATAGATATTGGATTTAAAAATTCTCAAAATGTTGACACTTTGTGGAGGAGATACCAGAAAGGATGGACCGACGGACCCCAACTGCAGACTTGATCTTATTATGGTGTCGATATTACGATGTGTTAAGTTAGGGCGAAATCGGGCACTTCGTTCGTATCGTATGATGTACACCCTATGATGATAGCTCTCTCTCTCCCTCGCAAGTACAGCAACGAAAGCAGTGAAGTTTTTTAATCTCCCCTTGTAGATAGCGAAAAACTGTCATGACAGCTCACCCTGTTAAGTTCTGAGATCGGTGTTTTGACTGGTCTGAATACTTCTCCATTGCAAAAAAATTATAGTGTGGTACCTGTGATACCACATAGCTGGTCACACACCTGTTTCGACAAGAGATTTAAATTCCGACAAGGGACTTCAGGACATTTTTCCTACTTTTCAACATATAACTGTCGAGTTTGAGAACGATAATTTTCGGGTAAAATGCATGTCTCCTGTCTATGTGGTAAAGAGTGTGGTCGAAGATTTCGTGGAGGGATATTTTCATATTCATCGAATGGAAGAAATTCGCAAAATCAACGAGATTAGTGTTCAACATGTTTACATGTGACCCAACGCCATGATCGTATAATCATCCGCATACGTAACAATCTCTGTGGCATATAGAGGGCGTGGAATACCGAAAAGGTGAATGTTAAACAGACCCGGGCTGCTTCACGGCGACTAGATTATCCAACGTTTCTAACTGGTAGGAGTAATGTGTGTACCATTTTTTTAAACGTTTTTGTCTGGTTTTAAGGGAGTTGGTCTGAGTCAAGAAGGATGACAGGCGAACTGAGACACCCTCCATTTTTCTGGTGAAGGCATACTCATTCACTGTGCCAAAACATGGAGCTACCAATTAACTCTATCAGCACCGTTCGTCTCGGATCATCACCTTAGGCGGTTAATTTTGACGAAGAAAAAACTACACAGACAAAGACTCGCAAGGTATTGCGCTGCAGCAGATCGATGCAATATTGTCACTTTTGCTGCAGCCTAACAACAAACTCTAACCGAAGTAGCTCCTAATGTGCTCCCACTTCTCACCAACATTGGCCTGCGGTAAAGTATGTTATGAGAAACCGAACAGAGTCACGGTCTGGGATATGTTGCTCTCACAACAGAAAACAACCTACTGGGGTGGTAGTTGCTGGCCGAAAACGAATTGTTTTAGTTTCGACAAATTACAACACTCAACATAACCAATATGGGTCTAATGAAAAATATTTATTCTGTCTATAAAATACATTTAGAACAGAGAAGATCATTTCGTCTGTCAATAGAAGACCTCTAGAATGTCTTCTATCTATAGAATATCTTTAGAAAGTCTTATGTTCGAAGAGTTGTCTATCGAAGACGGCTAAAAAATATTTCTAAAAAACGTTCTGCATATCGAAAAGCTTTCGGAGGTATTCTATCTAAAGAAGAGTTCTAGAAGGTGTTCGGTCTATGAAGGGAGGACTTTGAAAGACTTTTGCCTGCAGACATCTGTAAGTTCGTCTGTCTATAGAAGACCTTTGAAAGGTCACCAGGTAAAAATATGCGTCAAAGTATTTTTTCAAAGAAGGTTGCCAAAAATTCTTGTTGAAGACCTGCCTATAATGTTGCATATATCTACCACATTTTATACTTTAAAAAGAAAAAATGTGTAACAAATATTTCATTAATAAAAAAAATACTCACTCACCTCTTCAATGTCACACCGGCAAATGATTCAAACAATTCAACTCAAATAGATATAGATATTGGCACTTAACCGCCCCGTCAGGACGACATGAACAGATTACGAACCTTTTAAGAGGATTAACAAATTTGAATGATGTTTTTGTTTGTGTTATTGGTGTTGTTGTTATTCATCGTCCTTTGTTATTGGCATCGTTTTGTTTTTCATCAAAACACTTTGTGTGACACAACCACTTGAACATGACCACCAAGCCACTGAAGCAGCTAACCATCCAGCCAAGCAATGGACCATCCACATCATTGAGTTGCACTACATTAACCAAAGTTTGCTCTTTTGTCAGTCACTGACGACTGCCGGTGTTTGCATTTCGTGACGTTTTTGAATAACGGCCATCCGTCATTGGAATTTTGAGGGGTTGGGAGTGCGTTAATGTGTGTGAGACCCGTCCTGCAACAAAAAGTGTGTGATAAACGGAATTACTTAATTGAAACAACAACAAGGAAAATAAAGATTGCATCTACATATATTTGTTGTATTTCCCAAAATTATCTGATGCCATCCAATAACAAAACGACCGTCAAATTATCCAACAAAAACATATGCCTCGTATCACTGCAGCCGAATTGCACATGGAATTTGTCGTGTTCTGTTATCAGCATCCGTTGGGAAATCAAAAGTTCACTTGTCGTCGTCCTGCATGTTGGCTTGATGGCTTGTGTATTGCATAGGGTTACGGAAAGGGATACAAATTATTTTATGTTCAGAAAATATGTTTTTGTGTGAAGGAGATCTACCCGAACCCCTTTTGGACATAGGCGTGGATTTTTTAAAGAATATTTGTTCAAGGACTAACAGTCTATTAGGCGTGGATTTTTTTAAAGAATATTTTTGCAAAGACTACCAGACCAATAGGCGTGGATTTTTTAAAGAATATTTTTGCAAAGACTACCAGACCAATAAGTGTGGATTTTTTAAAGAATATTTTTGCAAAGACTACCAGACCAATAGGCCTGGATTTTTTAAAGAATATTTTTCCAAAGACTACCAGACCAATAGGCGTGGATTTTTTAAAGAATATTTTTCCAAAGACTACCAGACCAATAGGCGTGGATTTTTTAAAGAATATTTTTCCAAAGACTACCAGACCAATAGGCGTGGATTTTTTAAAGAATATTTTTCCAAAGACTACCAGACCAATAGGCGTGGATTTTTTAAAGAATATTTTTCCAAAGACTACCAGACCAATAGGCGTGGATTTTTTAAAGAATATTTTTCCAAAGACTACCAGACCAATAGGCGTGGATTTTTTAAAGAATATTTTTCCAAAGACTACCAGACCAATAGGCGTGGATTTTTTAAAGAATATTTTTCCAAAGACTACCAGACCAATAGGCGTGGATTTTTTAAAGAATATTTTTCCAAAGACTACCAGACCAATAGGCGTGGATTTTTTAAAGAATATTTTTCCAAAGACTACCAGACCAATAGGCGTGGATTTTTTAAAGAATATTTTTCCAAAGACTACCAGACCAATAGGCGTGGATTTTTTAAAGAATATTTTTCCAAAGACTACCAGACCAATAGGCGTGGATTTTTTAAAGAATATTTTTCCAAAGAAAGAAATAGGCGTGGATTTTTTAAAGAATATTTTTGCAAAGGACTGCCAGACTAATAGGCGTGGATTTTTAAAGAATATTTTTGCAAAGGACTGCCAGACTAATAGGCGTGGATTTTTAAAGAATATTTTTGCAAAGGACTGCCAGACTAATAGGCGTGGATTTTTAAAGAATATTTTTGCAAAGGACCAATACAAGGCGTGGATTTTTTAAAGAATATTTTTTCAAAGGACCCATAAAAGGCGTGGATTTTTTAAAGAATATTTTTGCAAAGGACTGGCGTGGATTTTTTAAAGAATATTTTTGCAAAGGACTGCCAGACTAATAGGCGTGGATTTTTAAAGAATATTTTTGCAAAGGACTGCCAGACTAATAGGCGTGGATTTTTAAAGAATATTTTTTCAATGAAGGAATCAACAAATATGTTTCCTTGAGTCTATAGCACATAAAATAGGCGTGGGTTTTTAAAGAATAGTTTTTGAAAGTCCTGTAGAAGCCTTTGATAATTTGAACCTAAAATTTAATCCAATAACCCTTCTTGTACAACAAAACCTCATTCATTTTTTATTTCAAATTTTCTATTCAATTTTATGCCTTATTAAACCAGTAGTGACATTTCAATACCGATTACATGATTGAATCTCACACACAGGAATATAAACGGGCTGTGGTCACGTGGCCACTTTGTCGCCTCTCTTTTTTGTTGTTGCTCGATTCCTTGTTGTGGCTGTTAACAAAAGCAAGTGTTTCTCTTTTTTTCAAAATTGTGTGAAATGAAGCCGAAGTAGCAAGCCGCCAGCCTGCCTGACCAAACATCACTCCTTCGCTGTGCCCACCTCGACCTCCTCGCAACGTTGACATGTCTTGTGGCACGTGCAGCCTCCCTATCCTATGCAATGGGCTATTGTGTTTCCGTTTGTCCTTGTGATAACTTCAAATCATTTCCTTAAACAAACACAGACTCCGGATTTTTCGTGGTAAATTCATCTTGTTAGGAGGAAAGGTGGGTATTTTCTGTAGTTGGTGTGGAGGGTTTGTTGCTTGTTGAGCGAAGCTAAACAGAAGAGGCATGAGGCGCGTGCTTATAATTTTTGTTTTGTTAGTTTTACTGATGCATGCAGATGCTTTGGGCCGAGAAATATCAAAACGAGAAGGAACATTTTAACTGATACAAATGGGTATGTGTCTGTGTTTCTGTCTGTGAGTACTCCAAGTACCCAGTTTCTGCAAAAAATCAATTCTATACAGAGTAAATCAAGCATGTATATGTCATCGCAGTGCCGTTAAATGGAAACGAATTTGACAGCAATAAGATAACTTGATGCTATCGTTTAGATGTATGAGTAATGTGAATGGATGTGCGATAAACTCAAGAAAAAATGTTAGTTGATTGTTTGCCTATTTTAACAAAATATATTCTTTAATAATCCAGTCCTTCAAAAAATATTCTTTAAAATTCCACGCCTATTTTCGTGATGGTCCTTACAAAAATATTCTTTAAAAATCCACGCCTATTTTCGTGATGGTCCTTACAAAAATATTCTTTAAAAATCCACGCCTATTTTCGTGATGGTCCTTACAAAAATATTCTTTAAAAATCCACGCCTATTTTCGTGATGGTCCTTACAAAAATATTCTTTAAAAATCCACGCCTATTTTCGTGATGGTCCTTACAAAAATATTCTTTAAAAATCCACGCCTATTTTCGTGATGGTCCTTACAAAAATATTCTTTAAAAATCCACGCCTATTTTCGTGATGGTCCTTACAAAAATATTCTTTAAAAATCCACGCCTATTTTCGTGATGGTCCTTACAAAAATATTCTTTAAAAATCCACGCCTATTTTCGTGATGGTCCTTACAAAAATATTCTTTAAAAATCCACGCCTATTTTCGTGATGGTCCTTACAAAAATATTCTTTAAAAATCCACGCCTATTTTCGTGATGGTCCTTACAAAAATATTCTTTAAAAATCCACGCCTATTTTCGTGATGGTCCTTACAAAAATATTCTTTAAAAATCCACGCCTATTTTCGTGATGGTCCTTACAAAAATATTCTTTAAAAATCCACGCCTATTTTCGTGATGGTCCTTACAAAAATATTCTTTAAAAATCCACGCCTATTTTCGTGATGGTCCTTACAAAAATATTCTTTAAAAATCCACGCCTATTTTCGTGATGGTCCTTACAAAAATATTCTTTAAAAATCCACGCCTATTTTCGTGATGGTCCTTACAAAAATATTCTTTAAAAATCCACGCCTATTTTCGTGATGGTCCTTACAAAAATATTCTTTAAAAATCCACGCCTATTTTCGTGATGGTCCTTACAAAAATATTCTTTAAAAATCCACGCCTATTTTCGTGATGGTCCTTACAAAAATATTCTTTAAAAATCCACGCCTACGCCTATTTTCGTGATGGTCCTTACAAAAATATTCTTTAATAATCCAGTCCTTGAAAATATATTATTTAAAAAGCCACGCCTATTTTCGTGATGGTCCTTACAAAAATATTCTTTAAAAATACACGCCTATTTTCGTGATGGTCCTTGAAAAAATATTCTTTAAAAAATCCACGCCTATTGTTGTGATGGTCCTTGAAAAAATATTCTTTAAAAAATCCACGCCTATTGTTGTGATGGTCCTTGAAAAAATATTCTTTAAAAAATCCACGCCTATTGTTGTGATGGTCCTTGAAAAAAATATTCTTTAAAAAATCCACGCCTATTGTTGTGATGGTCCTTGAAAAAATATTCTTTAAAAAATCCACGCCTATTGTTGTGATGGTCCTTGAAAAAATATTCTTTAAAAAATCCACGCCTATTGTTGTGATGGTCCTTGAAAAAATATTCTTTAAAAAATCCACGCCTATTGTTGTGATGGTCCTTGAAAAAATATTCTTTAAAAAATCCACGCCTATTGTTGTGATGGTCCTTGAAAAAATATTCTTTAAAAAATCCACGCCTATTGTTGTGATGGTCCTTGAAAAAATATTCTTTAAAAAATCCACGCCTATTGTTGTGATGGTCCTTGAAAAAATATTCTTTAAAAAATCCACGCCTATTGTTGTGATGGTCCTTGAAAAAATATTCTTTAAAAAATCCACGCCTATTGTTGTGATGGTCCTTGAAAAAATATTCTTTAAAAAATCCACGCCTATTGTTGTGATGGTCCTTGAAAAAATATTCTTTAAAAAATCCACGCCTATTGTTGTGATGGTCCTTGAAAAAATATTCTTTAAAAAATCCACGCCTATTGTTGTGATGGTCCTTGAAAAAATATTCTTTAAAAAATCCACGCCTATTGTTGTGATGGTCCTTGAAAAAATATTCTTTAAAAAATCCACGCCTATTGTTGTGATGGTCCTTGAAAAAATATTCTTTAAAAAATCCACGCCTATTGTTGTGATGGTCCTTGAAAAAATATTCTTTAAAAAATCCACGCCTATTGTTGTGATGGTCCTTGAAAAAATATTCTTTAAAAAATCCACGCCTATTGTTGTGATGGTCCTTGAAAAAATATTCTTTAAAAAATCCACGCCTATTGTTGTGATGGTCCTTGAAAAAATATTCTTTAAAAAATCCACGCCTATTCTTGTGATGGTCCTTGAAATACTTTTTATTCCTTATGACCCTGCTGGTCCTTGTAAAAATCCACTTCCAACAGATATTTTTCTTTGAGCGACGAATCATTTGAATCGTTGCAAAACAAAAATGACTGTCTGTTTTTCTTTGGCTTCTTTTCTGTTGTTGTTTTTGCTGTTGAATTTGTTTTAGGTCACGTGTCGTGTCGTTAGATTTGTGTATGCCTTTTTCGTTTACGTTACTAATCTATCAAAAGTGTTGGCAGGATGCGAACGTACGTTCGCTTTCTTCCTCCAACCAGCCATGGCATAGCTAAAAGATGAACGAGCGGACAGACATACAAATACATCACATTTTATTGGCAAGTAGGAATCAGCAGCCCGGCAATACAAGTACAATAACGTATGCCAACCAACCAACCAGCCAGCCAAAGGGAAACAGACAGATTTTCCTCTTTCCTTTCGGAAGACTTTTTCTTGTTAACCAGCCATTCGTGTGATTGTTTGTTTACCCCGGTTTTTTGTTTTGCCATAGTTTTGTAGTACTGTTTGTGCTTGGAGCTGTTGTTGTTTTAATTTTGATTTGTTTTCTTTTGCTATTGTGGTCCTTTGGTTTCGTACTCGTCCTGGCTGTTGTTCCTTTGTTGTTTGTTTGTTCGTTTGATTGTTTCAATTATGGATTTTGCCACTTTAGGTGGCATTATCCCATTGCTGGTGTTACTGCTGCTGTTGTAGTTGTTGTTCTTTTTTGCCCATTGTTGTTGTTTACCGGATGTCCTGGTTTTTTGTTTCACAATTGAGCGGTAAATAAGAAGGAACACAAAAGATTTCCATTTCGCTTTTTGGGAAAAACACTTGTAATTGTGATTGGTAATTAAAGGACACGTTTTGCATAAATTATGTTCTTGTCGTTGTTGTTGTTGGTGCTGCTGTTATTGTTTAAAAGACCATCACGTTATGCGTATGGGAATTAAATATGAAAAATGTTAATTAAAAATATCTGGGTTATACCAATTTCGGGAAATGAATGAGTGATTGCGAGTATGTAAATAACATATTACCATAATTAGTGGAAATTTTTGGCGGAAGGAAGAACAAAATAAATACGTACAGACTAAAAGGGTAAATTATTAAGAAGACTAAAGGATCTTCAAAAAAAAAAAAATTGAATTTTTAAAGAATATTTTTTTAAGGACTTGCAGTCTAGCCTTAGGCGTGGATTTTTAAAGAATATTTTTTCAAGGACTAGCAGTCCATTAGACGTGGATTTTAAAGAATATTTTTTCAAGGACTAGCAGTCCATTAGGCGTGGATTTTTAAAGAATATTTTTTCAAGGGCTATCATCCCAATAGGCGTGTATTTTTAAAGAGTATTTTTTCACGGACTACCAAAGCAATAGGCGTTCATTTTTTCAAGGACTATCACAGTAATAGGCGTGGATTTTTAAAGAATATTTTTTCAAGGGCTATCATCCCAATAGGCGTGGATTTTTAAAGAGTATTTTTTCACGGACTACCAAAGCAATAGGCGTGGATTTTTAAAGAGTATTTTTTCACGGACTACCAAAGCAATAGGCGTGGATTTTTTAAGAATATTTTTTCAAGGACAGCAGTCCATTAGACGTGGATTTTAAAGAATATTTTTTCAAGGACTAGCAGTCCATTAGGCGTGGATTTTTAAAGAATATTTTTTCAAGGGCTATCATCCCAATAGGCGTGTATTTTTAAAGAGTATTTTTTCACGGACTACCAAAGCAATAGGCGTTCATTTTTTCAAGGACTATCACAGTAATAGGCGTGGATTTTTAAAGAATATTTTTTCAAGGGCTATCATCCCAATAGGCGTGGATTTTTAAAGAGTATTTTTTCACGGACTACCAAAGCAAGCAATAGGCGTGGATTTTTTAAGAATATTTTTTCAAGGACAATCAAGGACTATCACAAGCAATAGGCGTGGATTTTTTAAGAATATTTTTTAAGAATATCACGGACTACCACAACAAGCAATAGGCGTGGATTTTTTAAGAATATTTTTTCAAGGACAATCAAGGACTATCACAAGCAATAGGCGTGGATTTTTTAAGAATATTTTTCAAGGACTGTCACAGCAATAGGCGTGGATTTTAAAGAATTATTGTTCAAGGACTATCACAGCAATAGGCATGGATTTTTAAAGAATTATTTTTCAAGGACTATCACAGCAATAGGCGTGGATTTTTATACCCTACACAACTATGTTGTCAGGGTATTATAGTTTTGTGCAGGCCCAAATGTTTGTAACGCCGCGAAATATTGGTCCTAGACCCACCTTTAAGTATACCGATCGTCATATCTCGACTAGCTGAGTCGATCTAGACATGTGTGTCCGTCCGTCCGTCCGTCCGTCTGTCCATTATAATTTGTAAACACGATACAGGCCACAGTTATGGACCAATCTTCACGAAATTTTGCATGTAGGATGGGTTCTGGCCAATGAAGACCCCTATTGTTTTTGGAAAAGATCGGTTAATATTAAGGGGATGAAATGGACCAAAAACTTTATTTTTGTCTGATTTTCTGGTCGCTCCAGATGCCACAATTATGGCCCAAACATCGCGAATTTTTGCATGGAGAAGGGGATCGGGCCAAAGAATAAGCATGCTTGCTTAGATAAAGATCGGTCAATATTTAGGGGGTCAAATGGACCCTAACTTTTGTGTGAAAAATGACAAAATTTGTATTCTATAGCGTATATATTTACCACTGAAGGACATAGACCCGAGAAGTTGGTAATATACGGTAGAGGTGTGATTGACCTTTAAATTGATACCAATTATATTGCCGTAGGTACTCGTATGCACTTAAATATTTACAGGTGCTTACTTATTTATATATTATTTAGTAATCTATTACCACACTGGAGGGCGGAAACATAGCGCTGATCGCTTGGAAATGTTCCATGAGGTTCCAGTTATGGTCAAGGACAACGCCCAAAATGCTAGGTGATGATCAGATAATAATTTTTCGGATAAAGTTTACCGAAAACTTAATTATTTGTGCTTTTCGAGTCGAAAGCTGAACATCACAACACAACCCACGGTGAAGGGAATCTGGACAAGTAATTAGAGGGGCTGTACTGATTATTAGTAACATTTGCTGACCACTAGCCATTCAAAAGTGTGCAAATATCGCGAAATATTGCCCAATCTCAGAATATAGAACCACAGAAAGTTAGATTTTAATGCAAGTTGTGTAGGGTATCAAATGGTCGGCCCCGTCCGACTATACTGCTCCGCTCACTGGTTTAAGAATATTTTTTCAAGGACAATCAATGCTCTAGGCGTGGATTTTTAAAGAACAATTTTTTCAAGGACAATCAATGCTCTAGGCGTGGATTTTTAAAGAATAATTTTTTCAAGGACAATCAATGCTCTAGGCGTGGATTTTTAAAGAATAATTTTTTCAAGGGCGTGGATTTTTAAAGAATAATTTTTTTATGGACAATTAATGATTGGAGATTGGAGGGAATAATAATTGGTCTTAAAAAAAGTCATATGGTCTTATGGAGATCCAAGTGGCATTATGGAAGACCACTTGGTCATATATAATATAAAATTGTCATTACAGATATCAAAAGGCATTATAAACTTCAAAATAAAAATATTATAAAATTATTTTTGATTTTTCATTCTGATAATACGTAACAAATCCAAAGTGATTAAAAACTTCTTCCTTTTGGAATCTTTATTAACAATATATACATTTGTGTCTCTAATTAGGGCTTAATCCTATTTCATTGTCAAACCGAGGATGAGTCAAACAATAACATTTAGTTCTAAATAATTAGAGGAAATTATGTTTCCATTGTACATTCATACATTTAAACATACAAAACAATGATTTTATTGCAATTTCCGTTCGCCAAATATACAGTAAATACATATATAAAAATATACGTGTATATATACATATAAATATACATACATATTACATATATTCATATATATGTATGTATGTCATTCAATTTCTCGTGATTAATTTACGACAAGTTTCTTTGTGAAGGATTTACAGAAAATGTCAATCACCACTTCAATGATGACATAAGACATAGGTCGGCTGGCTATCAGTTCGGTTTTATGTTAATTTTTCAAATGAAACAACTGATTGGCGTCACCTGATAAATAAAACGTATCAAATGTGATATCTGCTCAACTTAAACACAGATATAAACAACAATTTGGCAAACTGGAAGTAATTCATCATTATTAAATATATAACTAATTCGCTACGAGGGTATTCCCACATCCAGAGGCGAAATTTGGTGTGGTAAGTGCAAAGGTGCGATTCGATTCAAACTTGCAATATAAATAGATATCTGTATACGTGCGATGATGTTAGTATATTAAAAATATGAAGGAGAGTTTCGTCATATATTAAACTTGTGGTTGTATAATTGTAAATTCTCTAAAGAAAGGGGAGTTAGGGTATGCGTACTGGTGCACTTGAATATGAATACCCTTGTTGTATGAGGTTTATTATTGAAATGCACGCACACTATGCTTCAGGAATCGAGTTTCCTGGTCAAACCCTATTCAGGATTCAATAGTAAACATATTTGGTCTTTTCCCGTACTACAATAGCTATACCTTATTTTTAATATCATAAAGGGAAAATTGATATCGTAGAAAACTAAGGAAACCAACAACTCAAGTCGAAATAAAGCGACCAACCGGACCACAGGTTGGGGCTTTATTTTTTTGAAAATGAATTGGATGAATTTATAGCGCAATCGAGAGACGATTAATGATGATCGGGGTTGAATAATATTGATCTTGACAATTTTTTGATACTGCGTTTCATTGCTTAAGACACGATCTAGACATAAATGCACCTATAGTGTATTGGGTTCAAACTAGTTCAGACATTTTAGAGGCGAGTTAGAAATAAAATGCCTTTAAGGGGACCCTCTCGGTTTCAAAAAATCGACCTATTAATTTTATTTGAACCTTTAACTTCTCAAAAATTATTCTTTAAAATATAAAGTGAAAATTTCTTGAAACCATGTTATTACGCTTGGCGGGCACGATAACTCAAAAACTATTAATCTGGATATAGTTATCGTATGAATTACGATATATCCAATCGGCTTTCAGCTTGGTTGCGATTTTCCAAATATATATATATATATAATAATAATTTTCCTTTGTCCGCAATTTACGAATTTTTGAAGGAAGTTAATCATTCCAGTTCCGCCATTCGTAAAAACACTGTTCCGAGAAAAACGGTTTTAAAGTTTGAGAATCACTCTATCCGATGTTAACACAATAAATCGGCTATATCTTCAAGAGTTGTTGAGGTTTTCACTTGAAATTTTGTAGGCACATTTTTGAACTAGTTTAGGTTCGAATTAAATGAAAACACAAAATTAAATTTTTTGAAACCGAGAACATATATAACAGCCAAGTTACATGTTGGGGGAAAAATCCATTATTTTTATACTACTATAGCACTTTATTTAACATGCCTCGGAATGTGTGATTTGCCATTTTTAAGGTCCTGCTCTATATTTGCAAAAAAAAAAAAAAACTCTAGCAGCGGATTTTCACAATCCTCCTTAGATACAAATTTTTTACCATTAAAGAAATTGTGCATTGCTAGAAAAATATGATAATCGCTTAGTGCCAAGTCCGGACTGTATGACGGATGCATTTAAACTTCTCGATCAAGCTCCCGAAGTTTCTGGCGAGTTACTGTAGATGTGTGTGGCTTAGCGTTGTCCTGGTGGAACACGACACCTCTTCTGTTGGGTAATTCTGGCCGTTTCTGGTCAACTGCTATTTTCAAACGGCTCAGTTGTTGACAGAAGAGATTAGAATTTAGCGGCCAGACGCTAAATATGTGGATGCAACTCATAATAAATAATCCCCTTCCAGTCCCATCAAATCCATAGCAGAACCTTCCTGGCCGTTAGTCCTAGTTTGGCCACCGTTTGAGGTGCTTCACCGTTCTTTGACCACGATCGTATGTGATCCATTTCTCATCTCCAGTCACCATCCATTTAAGAAATTGGTCTATCTCATTCCGTTTGGCCAAGGCTTCACAGATGGAAATTCGATCCCTTCTACTGTGTCACCCACACTTCGAGATTCATTTTAAATCCAGCTTTGTGTAAATGGCTTAAAACAGTTTTAAGGTTCATTTTTAGCTCATGGGCGATGTTATGACTGCTAACATGCCGGTCAACTTCGATAATTTCTCCGATTTTATAGAAAATTTCATAATGGATTTCTTTTTTCCCCAACCTAATACTTGAAGGTTATAAGACTTAGTAAAAATATTAAGTAGTGCACAGTTTCGTTCAAATGGGATAGTCCGTATGGTTTTATTATAAAAGTTTTCAGAAAAAATCGACGACTTTGCGATTTTGCCAATCAGTTTGTCGGAAACTGATTGGGTCCAAAGAAACATGAGGTCTAAAACCAAGATTCTGATGAGGCACAGTTTTGCAGTAACAAAGTGTATATACTCTAATTAATCATAAGGCTGAAGGTGTAAATATTCAACAATATGTTGTTGTAGATTTTTTTAATACATAAAAAAATTAATGCTTATATTTTCCATTCTCCATAATTTTCTTCATAAATATCTCGTCATCATAAGTAAGTATTTGGTTAATGGAAATTCTTCCGGATATATAATTTCGTGAATTTCTTGAATTAAATGGAGATTGTAATTCTTGATATGATTATGTGCCCTATGTATTTTAGACCCAAGAACCACACCTATCTAAAAAGAGCTATTCGATGAAAATCCAGCAAGCCACTCCAGGACATATAACAATGTATTTTATTCTGAAATCCCGAAATGCATTTTTTTAGCAATACAGCTTGGAAATGGGTCTAGAATCATAACTAAAACAATAAATCGTCGTTAAGTTCGGCCGATATACCCTCAATAAATTAATAGGGACTTTTATACGGTTTAAATAAGACAATGACAAAGCAGGGGTCTGTGCTGAATATTATCTGCGAATATGTTTTCCATCCTCCAAGAAATCGTAACTCTTTCTAGAGCATCCACAGAGGGTTATAATTTTTAATACTAATATGGAGAATACGATTGAATCGAAAATTAAGTGGACATTTTTAGGCAACTCAGATACTTTCTCCAAAGAAGGTCACCAGCTTTATAACAGATTTTATCCAAACTTTAAACGTAGGTCAAATGCGAAGATGGAGCTTATCAATCCAATCGTCGTCGTTGCCGACCACTTGACAATTTATTCAAACTTTAACTTTCTGTGGAACTGTCGAAATTTTCTTGTTTACATATCGGTTATCACACATCAATAGATATAAGAATAAAAATCATCCTTGCTCCTGGAACGAAAATATGCGCCACAATACAAAATTTTTTAATTTGTCACATAAAAGTATTGGTTTATTTGAGCCGCTAAATATTGACCGATCATCTACAGAACTGTCTTTCTCATTCATTGGCCCTAATCGACATTTTTGTATAAAAGTCCTATAGGAGGACTTCTATATATATTAGAGAACCGAACCTAAATGTGACAATCAGTCTACAACTGTGGCCTGTAGTTTAATTATACCCTACACAACTATGTTGTCAGGGTATTATAGCTTTGTGTAGGGTTTGTAATGCCGCGAACCACCCGTTTAGTATACCAATTGTCATATATCGACTAGCTGAGTCGATCTAGACATGTGTGTCCGTCCGCCCGTCTATCCATTATAATTTGTAAAAACGATAAAGGCCACAGTTAGGGACAAATCTTCACGAAATTTTGGATGTAGGTAGGGTTTTGGCCAATGAAGATCCCTATTGCTTTTTGGTAAATATCGATTAATATTTAGGTGATGGAATGAACCTAACTTAATTTTTGTCGGTTTTATTGCTCGCTCCAGAGACCGCTATTATGGCCCAAACATCGCAAATTTTTACAAAGAATAAGAATGGCTGTTTTGATAAAGATCGTCATTATTTAGGGGGTCAAATCCGAGAGGAGTGGCGTAAGTGTCGTATGTACTCGGATGTCGGAGTTACACTTAAATATTAACAGGTGCTTACGTATTCAGATATTATTTCGTAACCCATTACCACACTGGAGGGCGGAAATATAGCGCTGATCGCTTTGAAATGTTCCATGAGGTTACAATTATGGCCAAGGACAACGCCTATAATTTTCGGGTCGATATGTAGGTCACAATTAAAAGCCGGACATCACAACCCAAGACGAAAGCAATACGGACTAGGAAGGACTGTACTGAATATTAGTAATATTCGGAAAATGTGTCAGTGTAAGGTATATCACGAAATATTGCCCAGGCTTGGAATAAAAAACCGCAGAAAGTTAGAGTTCCGTGGTAGTTGTGTAAGGTATCGTATGGTCGGGCCGTCCGACTATACTGCTCCGCTCACTGGTTTTAAATTATAATGGTCAGACAGATGAATGGACGCATTTCGCTAGATCGATCAAGCTGGTCGATTTATTACGACCGACATATTAAAATGTGGGTCTTGTATATATAGTTGTTTCTCATATACTTATAGCAGATATCTAGGTCAATAGTCCATTTATGGAACACAACGTTTCAAAATTTCAACATAAGTAATTTTCTACAATCACTGCCTTGAAAACATTTATAAATAATTTCCTACACATTTCCCTTCCACGGTGACTCCCGAAAACATTGGACACTCTACGAACTCGTGAAATAATATTTACAATTCTTACCGCTCAGATAGCACCTTGTTGCCCTCCATAACATTTCGGTTGTAAATTATCAATGACGTTGAAAAAAAGAAATATATAAACGGCAAAGTTTGCTAATTTTATGACTGCCGGAGGTGAGCGATAAGAAATGAAAACATTCGCACAACAGACAATCAAAACGAAGAAGTGACAGTTGATGTTGTTGTCGTTTTTATTTTATTTTCAAGTTACAATTTTTGCTTGAATATAGAAATATTAATACAGATTGCTATATACGAGTATACGGGGCTTTAGGGCAAAATTGGGACCCGAGATCAAAACTTCGGTATATTTGATGGAAGTATTTAAGGAAAATATTTTATTGAACATAAGATCTCAAGCCCACAGTATCACAGTATTCTCCGATTTTATTTATTTCCAATATTTAGCGATTAGGTGATATATGATTAAATCGAAATAACTGACTCATACTACTATCCCAACCTAACCCAATATATAAGGAAACTTTAGCGGGCTCTGGCTTTTCCTCGCAACAATTATCGCAAGATAACCATCGCGGTTTATTACCCTACTGTCCGGCGCATATTGCAAACAAATTTATGACAAGACTATTCATTGACTTAGAGTTCAAGTGTTGAAATAACATTCAGTTATGGCATTGTTTATGACACCTATGTGTATTGACTATAAATAAAATATAACAAAAACAGCAATATTATAAAATGTCATAAAAAATATCGCAAAATATAGAGAACACAACTGCAGAGCATCAAGGTAATGACGAATGTACACATACATATGTTCTGCATGGATACCAAATGCGGAGTTGGGTGTTTGATAAAATATATTAGATTGGGGAAAAAGAAATCCATTATTTTTTATATGAACAATAGGAATTTATTTAACATGCTTCGAAATGTCCGATTTGGGCCAAATATAGACCGTTTTGTTGTATGATTGGTTGCCATATTAAAGGTAAATTTTGAATGCCTCTCCCATAGAAGTCCTGCTCTCTATTTGCAAAAAACTCTAGCAGTCGATTTTCACAATCCTTCCGAGACACCAATTTGTATACCCTTCACCACACTGTGGTACAGGGTATTATGTCTTTGTGCATATGTTTGTAATAGGCAAAAGGAAACGATGTAGACACTGGTTCCTTCTGAGAATATGCATAGAATCACTTTCTGAGTCGATTTATGCATGTCCGGCCGTCCGTCCGTCTGTCCATGTTAAATTGTAAACAAAGTACAGGTCGCACTTATTATTCGAATCCTGATAACATATGGCACAGCTCATCTATTTGGCCCAAGGACGAACCCTATTAAAATTGGTCCAGATTTAGATATAAATCGGTTTAGATTTAGATATAGCTCCCATATATATTTTCATCCGATTTAAGGTAAATGGTGCACCAAAGTACCTATATATCTTTAGATTTGCATGAAATTTGGTATAGTGTACTAAATTAATTCTAGAGCGATGTATGTAAAGTTTCGTGAATATCGGTTCAGATGTAGATATAGCTTCCATATATACTTTTGTCCGATTTTAGGTAAATAGTGCACCAAAGGCGCTATATATCCTTAGATTTGCACGAAATTTGTCTAGAGTGATGTGTGTTAAGTTTCGTGATAATCGGTTCAGATTTAGATATAGCTCCCATATATATATATATATATATATATATATATGTCCCATGGTACGCAGGAGTCTCTAAATCTGCCCGAATGAAATTAAATTTATCATAGGTTGCAGAAAGAGTATGTTCCTTCGAGGGAACATTGACATGCAGTTGTACATATGTATGTACAACATATCCAAAGTGGTGAAGGGTATCATGCAGTCGGCCCAGTCCGAATTTACTACTTTCTTTACTGGTTTATCATTAAAGAAAATTTGCAATGCAAGGAAAAAAATAATCGCTTGGTGTCAAGTCCGGACTGTTTGGCCATATGGAAGCAGCTCATAATAAATAATACCCTTCCAGTCCCACCAAATACATAACAGAACCTTCCTGGCCGTTAGTCCTGGTTTAACCACCGTTTGAGGTGCTTCACCACTCTTTGACCACGATCGTTTTCGCACAGGAAATTCGATCCATCCTATTTTTTCTGTCACCCTTCCAACCAGAAATAAATCTGAAATCGATACTTTACGAGAAATCTATAAGTACAGCCATCTGCCGAAAAAAAATTATGGATTTCTTTTGTGAGGTACTCTAGCAATATATGGGAGATCTTTTGTCTATTAAGTTATATTCTATGAAAAGAATCAGGTATTCTGCCTATAGAAGATATTTAGGCCTAATGAAAGGTTTGCCCATGCAAAAACATGCAGAAGATCTCTGGGAGGTTTTCTGTTTATAAAATACCTGTAGGAGGTCCTCTGCCTATAGAGAAGCTATACATGATCTTTTAATTAAAAACGTATTGCGAGAGATTTTCTGTATTAAAAATATCAGTAGAATAACTTCTAAATATAAATGGTCTGTAGCAGGACTTTCGTGTATAGAAGACTCGTAGAAATTCTTTTGTCTATAAAATACTTAAAGAAGTTGTGCTGTCTATTGAAGATCTGAAAGAGTTCTTGTGTCTATAGTAGACATGTCTACAGTCTTCAAAATGTCTATGAAGGTTTTGCAGAATCGTGGAAATATATTGAACATTTTGCATGAGGATGCATTTTATTTTATGATAAGTCAAAGTAACAAATTAATGCCGCTGGAAAATTCCTGAAATTTATACATGGTCCATAGACCTACATTTAAAATTTTCTGTCAGAAGATCCAGTAGATCCTCTGAGAACCTACAAAGCATAATTATAACCATACCGTTTGGAAAATTCGACAAATAAAATAAATATATAACAAATATATTTATATATATATATATATATAACAAATATATTTAAATTATAACCTTCATATTCCAAAAATTGATCTAAGCTGTCATATCATGGGCCTCTATTGAAAAATTTCGGAACTTTTGTCCTCTGAGAGTTCGAAATAGTTTATTAATTACTAGCATAGGCCCGCTACGTCGTTAGCGGAATTTTTATATAGTTAAAATAAAAAAGCTACAGAATATACTTTTTATATTTGAATATTTAACATAAATTTGAACTATTTAAAATAATGATAGGTCCTATATCTTATTTTTTTAAGAAAATATCAGATTTTACTCCGCATTTCTTTCGAACAGATACGTTGATACGTTATTCTACTAAATCGAGTACAACATACTTATATTTATATTTTCTGAAAGTGTACTATGATTACACTGTGCTACAAAATAACAAAAAAAATTTTTTCAGGGGTTCTAATG
The DNA here is from genome assembly GCF_032173495.1 of Musca vetustissima. Classification (NCBI taxonomy): domain Eukaryota; kingdom Metazoa; phylum Arthropoda; class Insecta; order Diptera; family Muscidae; genus Musca; species Musca vetustissima. The sequence goes on from NW_026889445.1 coordinate 122,036, forward strand.
TACCAATTCTGTTTAGTTAGAGTCCCTGGACCACGAAAATACCTTTGGTTTTTCTGGGTCACTTCGGAAATTAATTTTATAACGGTAAATATAGAGAAAACGTGGTTTCATGGATTTTCCATTTGAAACTTGAATAACTTATTTACTTTATAACGTATTTATATTATTATTTTTTTAATTCGAAGAGTACAATTTTTCCTTTCAAACAAGATATATATTTGGTAAATCGGTTGAGGATTGGCTGAGTTACAGTGGTTGAAATTTGAAAAAATACGCATAAAATGACAAAATTTATTTTTCTTCGGACTGTACGATGAAATTATGATATCAAGCCATATAAGTTTTATTATATTACGGGGAAAAAATTAAATTAGCTTTCGAAAATGATAAAAATCGAAAAAATCGGTTAAAAAATGGATGACTTATACACATTTTTGTATTGATTCTATGTATATTCTCTGAAGGAAATATTTATCGTTTCCTGTTACAAACCGTTATGTTTGTAACATGCAAAAGGAAACGAGATAGACCCATAGACCCAAAATCCACATCCTCGACATAAAGATCCCGCCCATTATTCATTGCATCGAAAGTATGGTTTAAAACATCATTGGAAATAAATAGCAGTACTTTTACGACAGAAATTTTAGAAACATTTGCATTTAAAAATGTCAACAATTTAGTACTCATGGTGTTCAGCGACTTGTTTGCATAGGTTCTATTTTTTTGTGTATGAACACGGAGGAAAAAAATCGCCTCTCTAACATATGTCCCAAACATATTTTGCAGCAAACATATATATGTTTGCAACAGTCCCAAACATAACATATGTTTGGGTCCCAAACATAACATATGTTTGCATCCAAACATATATATGTTTGGATGTAAACATATATATGTTTGGGTGCAAGCATATATATGTTTGGATGGAATCATATATATGTTTGTATGCAAACATATATATGTTTGGATGTAAACATATATATGTTTGGATGTAAACATATATATGTTTACATGTAAACATATATATGTTTGGATGCAAACTTATATATGTTTGGATGTGAACATAATTATGTTCGGATGTAAACATATATATGTTTGGACGTAAATAAATAAATGTTTGGGTGTATTTTTATACTTACACCAGATATAAGGAAAAACTAATTTTTAATAAATTCATATTTTATTCAAAGTTTATTCCATAAAGATATTTACAACCAATTTGTATGAAATTATACATATATACAAATATACAAATAAATATTAAAATTAAAAAATAATACATTTTTTAAATTTTGTTCGGGTTGTCTTTCAGACTTTCGTCAATGATGGCCTTTGAGATATTCATCCCAACTTTATTTTGCAATCGCTTTCTTTAATAAAATGTCTCCATATTTTATTCACAGTTGGAATAGATTTGACAAATTCGACGTCATAAGCGCAAGATGAAATTAGATAAGTTTTTCGGGAAAGCTCTGATGTCACAAATCGTACAAAACCTTTATTAAAATAAAATATGTAAATACATTATTAAAACAATAATAAATGCAGTATTCTTACCTCCAATTTGCAACACAATTTCAAATGTTGGTGTTGATATATACTAATGAAGAATTTTTTCGAACTGGTCTTCATTTACTTTTACACCAAAGACTGAGGCTGTAAAATTCTAATTCTAAAAAAAAGAATAAAACAACCAAAAAGAACCAACAAACTTGACTCTTTGGTAAGAGTGTGTGTTAGGGGGACGCGATCGAAGACACGCATGTGTTATGTGTTTTGTTTCCATCGTCATGCAAAAAGGGCCTGCTTGGGAAACAAATCGTCACAACAACAAAGCACAGAACACATGCGTTTGTTGGTTCTTTTTGCTTGTTTTATTCTTAGCTTCTTTAGTACATTTCACGATATGTAAGCGTCCGAAGAAACGCATGTGTTCTGTGCTTTGTTTTTGCACCGATTTTTTCCATTGCCATGCAAAAAAGGCTGCTTGTTAAAAATGATCCAACAAGAACTAAAATACTTTGCCTGTCCTCTTGAGAGTCCATTGCACAAACTGCCCTTTTTTGCATGACGATGGAAACAAAGCACATAACAGAACACACGCGTTTCTTCAGACACTTAGATATCATACACACACTTACATTTTTTTATTATTTATATTATTAATTTTTTATTATTTAATTTGTTATTAATTTTTTTATATTTTCACTTTATTTAACACTTTAGTAAACACTTTTCTTTAACACTTATTTTTTTCTACGCATGAAAATGCTTGTTCGCGCTCCGACCGTGACAAACTGAATGAGAGATGTCAACCGTAATCGTGAAATGTGCTAAAGAAGCTGAATAATAAGACAAACAACAAGAACAACAAAAAATTGACTCGTAGGTACGTGTGTTGGTGAGGGGGACGCGGCCGAAGGAACGCATGTGTTATGTGCTTTGTTGCTGTGACGATTTGTTTTCACAGTCATGCAAAAACGGGCATGCTTGTGAAACAAATCGTTACAACAACAAAGCACAGTACACATGCGTTTCTTCGGCCGCGTCCCTCGCAGCAGCAACAACAAAGAACTAAACACACAAGCGTTTGCCCGCATACAGACCACCAAAGTACAACTAACTCATTCCCTCCCCGCGCCCCTTCAGCATCACACAATGCACCATACACACAGCCTTTTATTATAAAAAACAGCGAGAGCACTGTTGTTACGCTCTTGGAAAAAATCCTCTCTCAAACTATAAAAAATATGTTCTAACATAAAAAATATGTTAGTACCCAAACATATAAAATAAAGATATGTTACAAAATATTGCAAACAAATATATGTTTCGATCCAAACATAATATGTTTGCATCCAAACATATGTTTGTTTGCAACCAGTCCCAAACATAAATATGTTTGGATGCAAACATAATTCTAACATATATTTTTCTGCGTGAAGTCTCGTCCGTTTTCACTATATCGGAAATTTAAACTAAAGTTCAAAGATCAGTACTAAAATTCGGATAACTGTCTCTAACCATTCCTATTTTACTAATACTTTCAAATACAAATTTTCGAAAAAAAACATAAACAATTGAGGACTCTACCTCTAATCGTTCTGTCGTATACAATATTTAGTACACGCAGAAAAATATATGTTAGAAATATGTTTGCATCCAAACATATTTATGTTTGGGACTGGTTGCAAACAAACATATGTTTGGATGCAAACATATTATGTTTGGATCGAAACATATATTTGTTTGCAACATTTTCTAACATATCTTTATTTTATATGTTTGGATACTAACATATGTTTTATGTTAGAACCAGCGTGACCGTTGTGCCACTAAAGTGGCAATTTTGCCACTTTTTTTCGCCTTTGCTACTTTTGTGATACTTTTTCATTTTGATACAAAATGTGCCACTTTTTGAATTTTTGTGAAACTTTTTGTTACTTTGTGCCACTTTTTATAAAAGTACATAAATTAAAGCGATTTTTCATAAAACATAATGATTTGTTTTGTAATATTGTATCAGACGGAGCGATTTTAACTAGGTTGCGTTTTTTAACAGACTTAGCAATTTTTAACTAGGGTTCAGCTTGTAACAGACGGAGAGATTTTTATTTTTATTATTAGGTCGCATTCGCATTTGTGTGTTGGTCTGTTCCCGTACTGCAAGAATCTACTAGTTTTTACTATTTTCTTCGATAACATAAAGGAAAATTCGTTATCGTAGTAAAAAATAGTAGATTGTTGCAGTACGGGAGCAGACCATGTGTGTTTCGGTTTGTAGAATTTTCGATTGCTATTTTTGAATAACAGCCTGTTTTTGTAAAATTCCAAACGAACGAATTCGAGTGACTTACGACCAAACTCCATGGTTTTGAAAAATATGTCATTTATAAACGTAAATAAAGGTTTGGTCGTAAGTCACTCGAATTCGTTCGTTTGGAATTTTACAAAAACAGGCTATAAGTAGTTAAAAAATAAATGTTATTCAATAACAATATATTGTCTGTTCCCTTGCTGCAAGAATCTACTGCTTTTTACTACGATAACGAATTTTCCTTTATGATATCGAAAAAAATAGTAAAATCTAGTAGATTCTTGCAGTACGGGAACAGACCAATAGTATATACCGCTTATATATTGTAAGAATATGTGATTTTATTTAGTTTTTTTCAGTTTACTGTATATTAAAATACACATAAATGAATTATTTGTAATGTTTTATATAGTTTTTTATTAAATAAAAAAACAAAAAAATGTGCCACTTTTTGTGACACTTTTTCAGAAGTTATGTGCTACTTTTTTTAAAAAATGATACATTTTGTGATACTTTTTGAAAATTTTCAGCGGTCACGCTGGTTAGAACATATTTTTTTAGTTTGAGAGAGGATTTTTTCAAAGAGCGTAACAACAGTGCTCTCAATGTTTTTTTATAATAAAAGGCTGTGTGTATGGTGCATTGTGTGATGCTGAAGGGGCGAGGGGAGGGTGAATGAGTTAGTTGTACGTTGGTGGTCTGTATGCGGGCAAACGCTTGTGTTTAGATCGTTGTTGTTGCTGCTGCGAGGGGACGCGGCCGAAGAAACGCATGTGTACTGTGATTTGTTGTTGTGACGATTTGTTTCACAAGCATGCCCGTTTTTGCATGACGATGGAAACAAATCGTCACAGCAACAAAGCACATAACACATGCGTTCCTTCGGCCGCGTCCCCCTCACCCACACACGTACCTACGAGTCAAGTTGTTTTTGTTCTTGTTGTTTGTTTTATTCTTCAGCTTCTTTAGTTACGGTTGACATAGAGCTCTCATTCAGTTTGTCATGGTCGGAGCGCGAACAAGTACGTAGAGAAAAATGAGTGTTAAAGAAAAGTGTTTATAAAGTGTTAAATAAAGTGAAAATATAAAAAAATTAATAAAAAAAATATATAATAAAAAATTAATAATATAAATAATAAAAAAAATTCAATTGTGTGTATGATATGTAAGCGTCCGAAGAAACGCGTGTGTTCTGTAGTTTCTTGTTGCACCGATTTTATTTCCATTGCCATGCAAAAAAGACAGCTTGTTAAACATGGTCGCAACAACAACAACTAAAATACATTGCCTGTCCTCTAGTAAGTGTGCGTGAGAGGACGCGACCGAAGAAACGCATGTGTTATGTGGTTTGTTTTCATCGTGATGCAAAAAAGGGCCTGCTTGTGAAACAAATTGTCACAACAACAAAAACATGCGTTTCTTCGGCCGCGTCCCCTCACGCACACACATACCTATGAGCTAGTTTTTTTTGGTTCATTTTTCTTTTTTTATTGTTCAGTTTCTTTAGCAAATTTCACGATTTCTCAGCTGTGCTGATGCATCCACCTTACATGACGATGGAAACAAAACACATAACACATGCGTGTCTTCGACCGCGTCCCCCTAACACCAACATTTCAAATTGAGTTGCAAATTGGAGGTAAGAATACTGCATTTCTTATTTTTTTTGAATACTGTATTTACATATTTTATTTTCATATAGGTTTTGTACGATTTGTGACATCAGCATCCACAGTTAATGGTGCTTTGTCGGAAAGCGAATCTTTATCTGGATCTGAAGAGCTTTCCCGAAAAACTTCTCTAATTTCATCTTGCTCTTATGACGTCGATAGGGTGAATATCTCAAAGGCCATCATTGACGAATGTTTGAAAGACAACCCCAACAAAATGTAAAACATTTTATTCTTTTTTAATTTTAATATATACATAATATACTTTGAATAAAATATGAATTTATTAAAAATTAGTTTTTCCTTATATCTAGTGTAATTATAAAAATTCACCCAAACATTTATATATTTACGTCCAAACATATATATGTTTACATCGAAACATATATAAGTTTACATCCAAAGTTTACATATATATATATTGTAATCCAAACATATATATGTTTGCATCCAAAAATATATATATTTGGATGTAAACATATATATGTTGGCATCCAAACATATATATGTTTGGATGTAAATATAAATATGTTTGGATGCAAACATATGTTATGTTTGGGACCCAAACATATATTATGTTTGGGACTGTTGCAAACAAATATATGTTTGCTGCAAAATATGTTTGGGACATATGTTAGAGAGGCGATTTTTTTCCTCCGTGTACAGCGCAAATGTCCAACAAAAATGCGAAAAGCATTTTTTCATAGAAAAAAAACTTATACCGTATATGTACTTTGTAGTACATTTTAGAACTTATTTCTGGAAAATATTTATGTATAAATGATT